>NC_056750.1:740210723-740510723 GCF_019279795.1 Protopterus annectens | reverse complement strand
CATCATTAGCAGACAAAAATAGACAAACTGTAAAGTTTACAAACTAAGTTAATTTCCCAAATAAACAAAGTGTTTGAATTAGCATTTTTGGGCTTACTCAATGCAAAACAAAAGAAAGGTATGTAGTGCAGTCAAAGTGCTTAATACATCTGAAATATATTCTAAGGTACGTCTTCCTGCAAAGAAAGTATACATTTCATGAGCTGGGTATTGAAAAAGGAATGTACAAGTAGCACCTGACTACGTTACAACAATATTTGCCATCTGTGCCACACTACAGCAATAAATTAGCAATGGACTAGTAAGGAAACTAAACATATCACTTACATTACAGTAAAATGTATTGTCTAAGAAAATAAAAAAAATAATTTATTAAATAGCTATTGTGTATATAAAGGATACTCAAATGACTGCAAATTCATCATAGTAAAACATCTCAGCATCTATTCAAGGCTTGGAAAACAAACATAGGGTTGAGACTGGGTATGCACTTCTGTTTGTCTACATGTGCATGACCTTCTTTCCCTTCTTAAGAAAACTTTATAGTGAACGGCATTTGGAAAGGTCAGAAGAAACGGTAAAGAGTAATGTATATGATGCGTTGCTGTGCATTTTATATCAGTCTACAGAGTGAGAGAATACTGTATCGTTCCTAGAAGTCCAGATTACCTTAAAAAACAGGTATCTTTGTATTTACAGCTTTTGGACATGCAAATAAGCAATGAGAAACCAGTGCAACAGCAAGCAATAAGCATGCAGCAAGTTTTAAAATGGAACACGTGATTATTTAGCGTGCAGACTAACTCAGAAGCTGAGGTGCAGCCAGGAAAGCTTACATATCCGCGCACACATACACACACAGTTGCACACAAAAAAATCTCTTGAACCTTATTCTGAGTGCTATGTGCTAAAGAATAATAGTGCACGCCGGACATTAGCTGCTAATTAGTAACCATGCACACGCTTCCCGACCCTGCCTGACTAGGTGACACACAAGATAACGTGGAGGTCTGCTTTCAGACTATTATTTTATTTCTAATCGAATCATTCCATTGTGATTGTTAAATATTTTTAAGGAATCTACAAGCATTGACTAAGCTGTGCCGACTTGCAAAAGTGAATAAAACACCATTTGTTTTACTATACATATATAAATACACACACGCTAGGCAAGCACATGAGGAAATTCTCATATTAGCTGTAAGCTCTGTCATGTAGTGTTTACAAAATAAAATCTCGTAGCGGAAATGCTACAGGAGTTATTTTGCTAGTACATTGAATCTAAAAGCATGATACTTTCGGCAACAAGATGACAGTACTGAAAAAAAGCATTCTTTTGTAGGTACCACTCTTAGAACATAAGCACACACATTCCAGTCCACACCATGGATGCATACAATATCATTCACAACACACAAGTGTTTGTTCATTTAGAACCCGCCTATTCAGTGCCTGCCTGCTCTTCGTTAAGACAGTTTGGTTTCAGATGTGTACAATTGCTAAAACAAGGGGCTTAAACCAGAACACACACCAAGAGCTGAACTTGAGGGGGATGCTACAAAGTTTAACGACTTGCAGCTGCATATGTCACCCGATAACTTAAAAAACACACACAGATCTCGGCGTTAAAGGCTTCCTCTTGTGACAGCGATGCACAAAGTAAAGGCTCAAGATATAGTGCTGAAAAAGCGGACAGTGACACTCTGCAAAACCCAATGCCATGCATGAACACAAATAACTATTTCAGAACACTTTCTGCTGGACAGCGTCCTGCATGTGCTGCTGAGTGGAGTAGGGGTGCAGAGAACTGAATTGTGTGTGGCACATAATGGACATTTTGGCCAAAACGTAATGCAAATGCATAGTTATAAAAGAGTAAGGTATATGAGAATGAAAATCAAGAACGTTTTGGTGATTCCTTTACTGTAATAGATACTATGGAAATCTGATTTCCCCGCTTATACTATCCTAGCCTACTACTAATAAAAGTCTTCTGTATTATAATAAAGGTCCCTGATGCCAGATGAGCACCTTAGCGCTGGTACTGCAATGTCTGCTTACCCAAGGTGAAGTATGGTAGTTCCGTGTTCTCCAGGTCGTCCAGTACGGCTACATGTCCCGGCAGGTCATTTCTTACTAAAAGAAGAAGTCGGGACTCTGCCGCTGTTCCTCCTCCAGAAGCTGTCGCCGAGGATCCACTTCCAGCAGCAGCAGCAGCTGCACCTCCACCACCGCCAAAATTGATCTCATTCTCCCTTAGCACCGGCAGTGTAGATACAGTGACTGTTTTTACTTTGCAGGGACTGTCCTCCCGTGAGAATTCGGCTCTGGCCCGGTGGAGGAAAGACGAGAGGACGAGGGTTGTGAAAAGAAAGAAGAACACCATAAACCGAGAAATGCCTTTGGCAGCGAGGCTGGAGATAATTCTTGTTACCACAGCCATGCCTTGCGTTGGCCGAACTGGATATAAGCGTTACCCTCTGGTATTCTCGTTGTCTTTGGTCCTCCAGCTGGCAGACTGGAGGTGCGCTGCGCGCGCTCTTACACTCCCTCACGCTCCTTATTTTTTTTTTTGGCTCGTGCCCGTCTACTGCTTGCCTTTCTGGCTGCCCGAGGACGCGCGTGCCTTACAGACGTTCCATTGTGCTTTGTGTAAGGCAGCTAGTGCATAAACGCGTGTATGTCCAGGAGGCGGCACTGCAGGTGAATGGAGAAATCACACCAAAAGACCTTCGGGAAAGGTGAATTCACAGGGAACGAGCTAGCAGAGGGAGTTAAAAAAGACCTGCTTGGCTAGAAGAGGGGCGGAACTTGTTTTAGAACTGTTACATCCCCTAAATTTACTACAAGCTCCATGCTTCAGATAATGGCAAGGTCCGGAACATGATTAATTTACATCTGTATTCGCTGGAAGTTTCCAACTGAAGAACTTTGCATTAATACGTCTGCCTTCTTTACCCTGAAAGCATATCCCTTAACTGTCCTTGATGTAACAGAACGTCGTTTGTTTCTAATACAATTTGCTGTTTTCTGGGAAATTGTTAAGAACTCCAGTTATTAAACAATTACAAACATTTTTCTGAATATTGGTATTGTTTTATAAATGAATAACAAAAAGTACCACAACAAAATGTAAGGGAATTGCATAAATACATAAAAACAAATATTGTGTGAAAAAAAGTAACATCAACTATTTACAAGGTGTCTACTTATATAATTGATTAAAAATTCAAATATTTTACAAAATTGTATTTCACTACTGATTATTTAAAGTCTGTTTATTTAACAGATGCTTGCGTTTCGTCTACAAAGTATAAGAAGTGGTCTTTCTAGTAGTTATTTCCTTAATTGACAGTATCTCCAGGTGGCAATTTTCAATTGCAACATTGAGAAATTCTTTAATTGATTGAATTGTTTCATTTTTCCAATTTGTGATGATCACTTTCCTTGCAATTGATAAAAGACTCCAAAGAAGAGGGTAATTTGTTTTCATAACACATACAGGAATTGGGACAATTGCAAACATTTGAGTTTTAGGCTTTGTTTTATTCAGAAAATGCAAGGTAAAGCAAAACATGTTATTCTAACCACTTTCAAAATATGTAAGAGCACCATTTAAAATTTGCCCTTGTTTTTGAGTACCACCTCCTCTATCCTTATTTTGGCCTTGTTCCTGATCATACCTCTTAACCTCTTACTGCAAGAAATCTGGACAAAGACTGACAACATGGGGAGACAAAGGCCCAAAACTAGGGACATATTTTAAATATTGCTGTTATAAACTTTGAAAGTTGCTACAGTAACATGCTTTGTGTCAACATATGTTTTCTGAAGGACGTGAAGTCTGAAACTCAAATGTATGTCATTATTTAGGGAGATCAGTCCCAAGAGCATAGAAGTGATTTGTCAGAAAACCACAAATTTTATGAGGAATAGCCCAAGAATATGAGGCAAAAATCTGGACATTCTGCAAAGATCTGTACATTTGAGAGGCATGGTCATGATTCTTGAGCTAAGAGGCTGAGAAATATTATTGCTGAAAAAAACACATACTACATTTTCCTCTATATTCATTTGATGACCGTTTTTATGATCTCAGCAGAGGTAGGACATCTGTGCTCACAACTTTAAAGCATAGCTTTAAAGCCATTGATTTTCACAGAATCTTCTTGATTTTTCCCTTATATTTTATGTATGCTCCTCATACAAATTTTTGTTTTGTTTTTTGACATATCATTGAGGATTGCAGTCAATAAATAATAAAGACATTTGTGCATCAGACTTCATTCATATCCTTCAGAAATTGCGCACCAGTACATTTATTACTCTTTTTAAGTGTACAGAAAAAATGCTTAAAATATGTCCCTGATTTGGGGCCTTTGCCTCCATTTATTTTTTCACTTTCTCCCTGATTCTTGAGCTTAATGGTTGAGAGATATGCTTTAAGGGGAAATTGATAACTACATAATACAATGCACAAGGAAAAGAATGACAGAATAGATAATGTCCAATCTTGTAATGTGTTGCATTTTTGTATCAGGAAACAAACTTTGACATCAAGGAGAAATTCTCAGGTTTGTAAAAATGCACATGATGGGACAAAATGATAGAAAGCAAACAGGTTCTACATATTATTTTACTGGTGACAAATTCTACCAAAACTCAGACGGGCAGCCATAATGTAAATATGCAAGTATATTCCATTGAAAAATTTGACAGCATTTGCATGCGCCTGTGCTGAACTGATTAATTCACCTAAGACTAAAATACTAATATAATATTAGTGCCACCCTTCAAAAAAAAAAAAAAACAGTTTTAACTCATTTGAAGTAATATAGTGTGGTGCTAGCATTATTACCATTTCCAAGATTGGCCAACTGTGTCAAAAATCCTATGCTGCAAAGTCAACATCTCAAAACTAAACACCATTATGAGAAACAATCTAAATGTTGCTTTAAAAAAAGTCTGTGTCACACTGAAAATATTTGCGAGCCAATCAATGTAAACCTTTTAAAGCAAATATCTACTTTAAATTTATGTACTAGAATCCTTTTCAACATTTGAAAAGAAAGTCAGATTAAACAGCATATTTTTTAAGTGCAGCATCCAAAATAGTATACAAATTACATAAAGAAGAATACCAATTTCTATGGTTAGATTCCAAAATTTAAAGGAAAAATAATAAATTGCATAATATTTAACTAAAAAACACATTACATAGGAGGGGACAATTCAAAATAACTTATTAAATATATATCTTGTCAATTCTATTCCAAGTATTTAAAATGTTTTAATTTCATTTGTACACTTATTAGCAGTATGAATAAATGCTTTATTGTAATTTTCTTATTATTTATCTACATGAATGTTATATAAAATTATTCTAATGCAGAATGTTATACTTCAAGATATAGTTTATAAGATACTGCTTTCAAAAATACACAGACTTGATGCCAGCTGAACTCGTATATTATGGATTTCAATTATTTTTTATTTTCATGTGCAAGAATCTTCTTACTAATTATTTTTTATTTTCATATTCAAGAATCTCGTTACTAATCTTCAAACACTGTGAAACCAAAGTCTATATAAATTAGTAACTGTAGTTTTTTTTTATAAACATCATACTTTACATTATAAATAGAGATATATATTCCTTTAAAACAGTGATATACACATAATGAAAAATCATAAAATGGGTATAAAATATTTTTTCCCATGAAATTTTTCATGAAAAGATTATTTCATAATTTGCCCGGTTTCAGAAATATGACATATATCTCTTCCAAATGTAAGAATAACAATAGTAATGACTGACTTAGTAATCATCAACGATCTACAAGAGGAAATGGATAATGAAACTCAGAACTAAACAAATGTTACATTTTATTTTGGCATTCATCTAGGACATAAGCTATATTAATGGTATCTTACATGAAATGTGAACAGATTCTATCATCCTATAGGTGTGAAATGCAAGCAAGAAAGCTTAAAGTTGAATTTATGTTATTAACTAAACCAACAAAAGGTATACTAAAACTGAAGATGTGATTACAATTTTCTATAATATGTTTCACACATTTGCAAAATGTGAACACTTAGTTATTGACCTAAAGAATTTGGAGAATAACTACACAATCAAAAATGTCCATGTTGTACAAAAATAGTTTTGAAGAACCTTTAACTCAGGTCAAATCATATATGATAATATAATGTTTAAAAATAAATTCCTCTTCTTCCTGATGGTGATATTTATAATCTTTATATAATATCCATGTTACATATTAAAAAGTATGTTTTTAGTATTTCTCTATATTTGAGATACCATCATAGTTAATGCATTAGTGAACCAAGCAAAAGTATATTGATCCCAAAAAGGAAACTGTTCTGATCCAAGAACATAGACATACAATTTCAATAACCATTGTCATTCAAATCTACTTCAGTTTAGCACAATAATAAAATTAGTTTTACCTTTATTTTATCCCTGTCTTATGTAGGATTTTCTGTTGGAAGACAAAGTCAGAGTAAATCCATTTCTTGTGAATTAATAGACATTTTCTTCATCTTTGGTTTTGCAATTGGTTTGTACAATGCTGTTTGTCGGATATATTCATCATTTTAGAAAGTGTAATTCTTTGAAAGATTCAATAACAATGTTAAAGTATTATATGCTAAATCATCTATATTAGTATTTCTAAGTGGATTACTCTATGGTCAAACAAATTTAAAATCTAGTAATGCACAGGACTGCCATTTATATCTATATTTTAAATCTCTTTTTTTTTCTATAGCTTATAAATAACACTTAAATTCAAATTGTATTCATTTTCAATGCAGTTTGCATTCTTTCAATAATGCTGATCCTAATTATTACTATTATACCTTGCCTTGTTTTTGTTTTTTTAGGATTCAATGATAATATCTATCTATCTTATATATGGAAAAAAAAACACTGATAACTATTTCCTCTAATTATTCTTAAAGCATACAGTCTGCTTAGATGTTCCAGGGGTGCAATTCTTTGAAGGTATTTATTCATTCATTTATTTGATTTAATTTTAGCATGGTTCTACTTTACACTCAATGTGTATAGTGCAATATTTTGTGCAGACATGCTGTCTTTGACTCTATCCATTATACATATTGGTACTAGAGAAGACTAATATGCTTACAAACTGCAGAGGTTTTTGTTAGACAGTGTTTACAACGTGCACATTTGTATGACTTCTCCCTGATTTAACCCAAAAACTAGCAATTATTAAAGATGGGTAAAGTGTTTTCTGAATATTTCTTTGTCTTCTCCTTTTCAATAGAATTTGCCATGACTGAAAGCAGAGCTACAGTAGCTTGTCAGGAGATAACTTACCTTTTTCTTTTTTTTCTTTTTTTTTCTTTTTTTACTTCCAAATCTTCTGATACAAATTAATACAAATATGTTTCACTGCTGAAAGTTGACTTATGCTGTATATGAACTGCAGCAGTAGCAATTGTAGATGTGTGGTCAATAACAGAATAATGTTAAAACTAAGGCAATCCCGGGATTTAATAAACTCTGTGTAGGCTTTGTGCAAAGCCTACATGGAGTTTACATGTGTGCTCTGTAGTGTGCAATGTATATTCATGCCGCGCATCATGTTTAAATGAGGTTTCGAGGCTGGCAACAATGTTACCAGTCAGGAAACCAGGTAAGCAAACATGGATAGCACACCCATTGAATCTGGAGTACTGATGGTCTGCCATTTTCCAAGGAATGTCACAATGATCATCAGGGCTTCACAGATAGCTATCCATCTCTTAGTGCAAGACATCTGGATAAAGGCCAACAAAATGTGGGGAAAATAACCTAGAAATAGAGACATATTTAACATATATGCCCTATGGAAATGTACTAGAGTTACCAGGGGTTTGTATTAAGATAAATGTCCTGAAGTATTTCAAGAATGAAACTCAAACACACCTCTCAACCTCTTAAAGGAAGAAATCCGGGTAAGCCATATATAATGTGGGACAACGGCTCAACAATAGGGACATTTTAGAAATATTACTCTTACAAACTTATAAACTTGGTAGAATAATAGGTTTTACATTAGCATGAATTTTCTAAAGAGCATGAAGTTTGAAACTCATGCCTGTCATTATTTTCTGACTTCAATCCACAATGACATACCAATGATTTGCCAAAATACCAAAATGTTATGAGGAAAAGATCAAAAATATGAGACAAAAATATGGACATGCTGTAAAAATATGGACATTTGAGAGGTATGAGCTCAAATGTATTTAATATTGAGTCACATTAGTCCTGAGATCATCCTAGTGATATGGCAGAAATCCACAAATTTGATAAGGAACACATCAGGATATCCTGTGAATATTTGGACAGTTGCGAGGTAAGATACTGAAGTATATGGTCCAAACACAGTACAGGACTGTGTATCTACAGTGGAAAGTATTTTCATATCTCATTCCTGCCATTCTGTACTGAAGTTGTGTAAATTATCTGTAACAGTACATGGACTGCCACGCAAAATAACCACTCAGGAGAAGTGTGTGTATTGAATTGGGACACATGATTGAAATGTAGGAATGCACACAGAGAAAGAGGACAGGTGAAATAACCTAATGTACATTAGATGAGGGCATGTAAATGGAAGATGATTGTAGCAGCAACATCAATCTTGTATCTGTATAGTACAGTAGGGACTGCACAGTGCAAATATGTATTATCTTACTGTCACACAAGGTGATATTACAATGGGGAATATGTTTGTGTGAGATAAGCATCCTTACATGAATAATGCAGACTATCAGGGATATGACATACATATCAGGGATATGACATACAATTGGGGTAGGGTGCATATTGTGAAGCTGTGTAAACTGATTTGCCTGAATATGAGTGTAATCTCGGCAGAGGTCTCCAGCAAGTGGGACACAGGTAAAGGCTCATGGATAACATTTAAAGTAGCAACCCAAATCATGGACAATATCAGAATAATACCACCAGTAATTCCATGCATCTGACATAACATGTGTGATGCAGAGTGATAAGACATGATTCTGCACAGACACAATTGTACAACTATTATGATACATCCATACTCTATGATGGTAATCATGTACACTGTCCTGGCACTATAACATCTGCTGGAGGTGTTAGCAGGGACACTGCTATATCTCTATGCAACATTATGAGTAATGCAGGCTAGTTGACTAGTGTGCATGGCAAATATATATATATATATATATATATATATATATATATATATATATATGTATATGGCACAATTCACATTGTCACAAATGATATCCATGCCATTAATGTTGACAAACACATATGCGTGTAATGTGTGCATCACCAGAACAGGTAGTAGACATGCATCTGGTGTAACAACTTGATTGGTGATCCACACCCTCAGACAGTCATGTTTATGCCAAAAAGAATAGCTAGGTATGGACAATAAGCTATGTGACAGATGACTCTGACAAAAGTGTTACACTTCAGTTAAATATCAGTGGAAGATGTGTAAAGAGGTACATGAAGAAGAGCACATTGTATTCAGTTATTGGTGTGATGAAGACTGGGAACTATGAGAATATTATGGCCTCTGATGTGGATTTGCTTCACATACACACTATTTGTGTTATATACAAGGGAGTGGTCATCACTGTGACCACATGAAAGTGGAAGTTCCACTTACCATCTACCCCAGGACACAGGTTACATACCTATTGGTCTGATTATAGGGTGTGATGTCCACATTATACTTAAGTTGTTTGTTTTCCTGATGTAACAAATCCCCCTTGTTTTCTTGTCATTGCAGGTGTACTCATGGCTGTGGCAGCAATCTTTGGTATTTGTTGATACTGCTTGTATTATACTAATATCACAGGTGGAGCCAATAATTGCCTACAATGTGTAGTCCTTCAGGCAGCTGTTTGGACACAGGATGTCATTTGTGATGCCCATCTTTTAACTAATGGAAAGGAAAGGGCTTAGCAGACAGTCCCAATGTATAGAACTGATCACTGCACCAGAGATATAAGTCACTTCACACATTTCACTGTAGTGAGATGCCATGTATTTGATACACTGATCTACCCACTTGGTGATATAGCTGTTTATGACCACATCTGACATTGGTGATTGAATACCTCAGTGTGGATTTGTGTCAAATGCCTTGACCTGGTCAAGTTACACAAGATAACAGTATTGACATCATGCATGTGCCTTGATGACTTCTTTGAGGACATCTACCAGATGTAACAGACATGATGTAGCATTAACAAGTCACACGGGTCTGTTGCATGCAGCCAGGATATTACTAGTGTCCATGTAGAAAAGGTCCATGATGACATATTGGTCTACCTCACAGTTGAGGATAGTCAGAACGTGTCTATGCATGCATGCATCATGTGCTCCTCCCAACTCAGATATATGCATGTTGATGTAGACCCTTTTAAGGGAACATAGCTAATGTGGAGGATGTGTTGAGATGTGTATTTAACCACATCAGGAATGTGTATGTGCTCAGTCACACAATAGGTGTTCTTTGTTGTTGACACAGCCCATTGATTCTATGTGATAGGCCTGGATTAAGGTAAGATAGTGCATACTGCCCATCATGATCTGACCTAGGGTTCTGACACAATGCCTCAGGGAGGTATCATTGTGAAACTCTCCCAGCTGGGGATTAATCCTTACATCACTAGATGGGCAACAAATTGGCTCACCAACAGAACACATACTGTGAAATTTGTTGAAAAAAAACTTAAGCTGTAGAGCTGTCACCATTGGTATACCCCAGGGATCTGTGATTAGTCCTTTACTGTTTGTCTCTATTTCTCAACAGTTCAGGCTAAAGTATATTGCCTTTGGTTTAGCAAGCTTGCTGATTCTTGCATATTGGGTACAATCATTGAGTCCACCAATATTGATAATATACTAAAGGAGGAGCTAAAAGACAAATGATTGGTGACAAAAAACACACAATCTAGAAATAAATGCAGAGATGTGTCTTTGTGTTGTCCTTCTGAAAAGTAGAATTCCATGACAATTACAGCACTGACACCAGTCTTGTGATGCAAGCACTAGGAACACATGTAGAGAAGACTCTGAGCTTAGACCACCAAGTGTCCACACTGGTATTGAAAGCCTATGTTGTGCACATCATAAGTCGTGCTATCATATTCAGATCATATGATTGTACGGTAGCACTGTACTCGAACCTCAGCAGAACACTAATAGAGTATAATGCTCTCCTTTGCATGTACTTCACCAGACACACCCAGCAACTGGAGAGACCACAGGCATTTCTCATCAAGAAAACACAGGGTCTACAAACCATGCCATGATATATGTGGATAGACTAAAAGCCATGTCACTGTAATCTGTATCATATAGGATGATGTGATTTCAGCCTGCCCTCCAGTCCTAAGTACATAGGCTAGAGAACTCAGTACTTTACTCAGGCACCATGGCACAAGTCTGACTTATACAAGACTGGAAGTCAGCTTATAGTGGATGGCATCAGCAGGCCATGTTGGAAAGTAAAAAGTAAGAAATGCACCAAGATAACACACAACAAAACGTTATCTTGGTGCATTTCTTACTTTTTACTTGGATTTATTTCTGCACCAATTTTTGGTTCTCATGTTGGAAAGTAGATGTTGGGAGGCCTGGATAGGTTCATAGGCTCATAGGTTCATAGGAGGTTACTAGCCTAATGACCCTAGGGCATTTATAAGCCTGACTTTGTAAAAACACAAGTACCCTTACTGAGTATAGTTAGATAGTCATTGCTGGCAGAGCAATTTTGTGAGCAGCACCAACTGGCTCTGTCCATCTGGGACATAGGTGCCACTCCAGGAGTGAATTTACACTCGCCCATCCAGTTGTCAAGGTTACACTTGAATAGGTTCACTGAGTATCACTGCTACACATGCAGTGGGAGCCTATTACAGAGGAGTGTCAATTGCTGTGACATATATCTGTCTCCCCAGCATGTTCTGTTTATGTCACAGACTAGGATGAGATCCCAGGAGCAAGTTATTCTTGTCCCATTTGATTTTCAGATGTCTAGCATTTCTAGTAAGGCAGGGTCTGAGACTGCTCTGAAGGCCAGGAATAGTTTTCCACTCAGCAGGCGGCATGATACTGAGTACACTAACAGGTCTTCTGTCTTTCCATGTATGTCATGTTTTGGAGCCCCTCAATTCTTCCAAGCACAAACCTCTGTGTTTTCTCCGGGTGCTGCAGGTGTCTGGTGAGGTACAGCCAGAAGGGAGCACTGTACTCAATTAGTGGTTTGAAAACGGTAGAGTACAGCAGAGCTATGTCTTCCCTCATCTTGGATGTGATGGCCTTATTTATGAGGTGCACTATGTAGAATCTGTGTCCCACCACTATGCACACATACTGATTGAAGTGTAGATTGCTATCAACATGTGTTCCTAAGTCTCAGCAGGGGTACTTCACTGCCAAAGGGGGCAATGAGGCATTGTTTGCTTTACTGTTCAGTCCATCAGTTTGACAATAAGCATTTGTCTGTGTCAGCTCTTTCTGTAATATGTTACCATCATTGGGGGACTCTATATGACTGTGTCCAGTTAATAGTCAACTGAAAATCTGGTAAACCACAGGCCATCTACCTTTGCCTGAGCTTCAGAGGAATAGTTTCCAAACAGTTAAGGGCCCAGCACAGATCCTTGTGGTAGTCCACTGATAAGTTGTCTAGTGGTGGAGGTACAGTCCCCAAGTTGAACAGTGTGCATCCTGCTGGTCAGCCAGTTGGCTATCCATCTAGTAATGTACGGTTTAATTCACATATGAAAGATTTTATCTGTGATACATGGATGGGAGATAGTGTCAAAGGCCTTGGATAACTCATCATAAGTGGAATGCCCTGTTATCCTTCATCCAGGTCTTCATGATCAATATCAAAGAAGTCCACTAGGTTTAATAAGCAAGATCTATGCTTGACAGAACCAACATGGGTTGATTCAAGTGTGTTGAAGGTCACCTATGCCCCTCTGGATAAGGTCCATGCTAATTCCTTCCCTAGCCTTGCAGATAAGGCTTTTTATGCTTATGGGTCAGTAATTCCAGTTCTGCATGTTACCAGATTGATGTGTATTGCATATCACACATCACTGGATATTAATTTCTCTAGTGTAGGTGATATATATGTGGAAAAAAATACTGAGACACCAGGGTTGCAGTGCTTGGGGGAGCCAACACATGTCTATTGTAAATATGTGACATACTGTAAGATATGGCCTTCATTTTATTATGTTTTCACATGTTATTTCATGTCCTGGACAGGGAATGGACAGTAAACAGCAGTAATACATAATAATATTTATTTTCCATACTATGGTAAGTTGTGAGTTTGCTCCATGGTTGACAAAGAGTTTGCACATTCTGGATACACATTTCCAATACTATCAATGCTTCTGCGTAGCTAAGCAGTGCACAAACACGAGCCACAATGTCTGAGAACTAGTGCTGAGTGTATAAAGCAAACTTGCTGCTTAATTGTCTCTGTGACAGCAGGTGTGAATGCATTGACACATTTCGTTTTGAGCCCAGATGATACTGGATTTGAATCCAGATCTAGCTAATACTTTTAAATACTTTTAAATAAACTTTGATATTGCAATGATGTGAATTCTTTAAAGTACACGTGCTGCTGTGTGTTGGCATAGTGCTGCAGGGTTAAGTGGCATTGGTGGAGATAACTGCAGTATTTTGCTGCTGCTCACATGTTGCTGCATGTTGGTAAGCAGTGTGTACCTTTGCACAAACATAGAGCCCAAAATGTGAAGGGATCAATTTCTTTTTCTGCCACTTCTGTGTGTTGTGTGTGATTCTATTTTTTGAATGGATTAAAGTGGTGAAAATGGGATAAATAGGAACGTACTGAAATGGGGAGCAAGCAGGGGGAAGATCAAATTAAAAGCAGTACAGGAATGTATAGGAGGTAGGTAGGAAAGAACCATACCTATCCATTTCTTTAACAGTGTAAACTGAAAATATGTGCAAAATATTAACTGAATTTGGACTGTCACCTCCACAAAGAGGGGAGACCACAACACAATCATTTTGTATAGCCAAATGGACTAAATCAAGTGTGTCAAAAAGACATGTGTGAAATGGAGAGCTACTAATGTGACTTTTTTTGTGGGACAGGTGCCCATTTATTTTTTATTTGAGAGGGAGATGAATGTTGGTGGAAGGGACATAGGCATGTCTGGATCAGGTAAGTTGGGTAGGCGAGACAGCAATTGCAGACAGGCAAGACAAACAAAACAAGAGACAGAGATGCTGATTGACACAAAAGGGTGGGGGATAACATGATTGCGTTGAAGGTAGGGACAACCCAGACTGTCAAGCTTGGAGACAGTGAAAACTGAGCCCTCACCTACTGAACTGTCATTGCTGTCATGTTACTCCACTAGTGGCTGAAGTGCTTCACATCTCCTCCTGTGGAACATGAGGGAGACCAGCCTCTCCATCCAGCATAGGCCTGCACCAATAGTGCTGTGCATGACCCTATGTACCATGCCTGGCAACACACTGCAGGTGATGAAATCACCACCTCCATTACTGTTCCCAAAAGGTACCACTGGGCCAGCCTCTGAGGTAGAACTACCTGAGGGAACAGGTAGTGCAGAGGAAGCAGAGGCTGTGCTACCAGTTTGGCTCCCAGAAGTGCTGGGCATTGGTGCTGGAGTTGGTGGAGTGGGGGGAAGCTGATCCACTGGGGCTTGCCTACCCTGTTGTGATGTGGAGCATTTAATGATGTGGTACACGTGGATGACATGGACATATTTTGACAACACATAATAAAAATAAAAATTAAAAATAAAATAAAAAAACATTTTTTAAAATAAAATAAAAATAAAGAAAATAAAAAGGGGGAGAGATAAGGGCTGCCAAGGTGAGAGAAAAAAGCGACAAAATGAGCACCTTCATATTGACATACAATGCATTAATACAATTATACAACTCTATTATCTTAAGTTTTACATTTAAGTATACCTAATAACAGATACACACTATACTACCGATTGCTGAAAGTGATCTTTGAAATGTGCATATATTGCACATATGCATGCTCCAGTTATACAGATTACAGTTTACAGCAGGGCATTCGTGCTACTGGTATAGAGTTTTTAATTGACTGTACATATTATTGAAAAAATAAAAGTATCGTATAGTTGCGAATTGTGTTATTTGAACCCACAACCTCTAACTAGAATCTAATATTGGACTCTTACAATTGGTTTGTGCTACAGACTAATGGATACATACTTGCTTTTACAGCTGGGATATGCATGCTCAGTTTTATACAACTCTTTAAAATACCAATAAAGCTATCTTTAACTTTTAATGCAACAATAACGCTTCTCTTCTGCTGCATACATACTACTTGCTTCCTCATTATCTCCAGTCTAGCCTCATGGGCCCAGACGTTGAACTCCCGATCCCTGGTAACTTGGAGAAAAACAGAAAACAACAGAGGACTATTATGCACACCAGTCTTGCCTATATTAAGCTTTCTAAGTCTTACAAATACTCTCTTTAGTTGATACTTACACAGCTGTAGGATGTCCACAGCCCTAAATTCCTCCAACTGAAGGCTAAGAGTATCTTTCTTTGTCCTCTGTAGGTCATTAAAATGATGACTACATTGGTCTTCAGTGCACATGATAACAGTGGCACTAGATACAGCCTGGGCTAAACTATTCCATGTCGCAGACTTGTATTGGGTACCAGAATAGTCCCCCTAGAGAAACCTTTGTCTGTAGTGCTTTACAGGAGCCCAGTAAATATCCTGGACTCCTGGATACCTCACATCTGTACCCTAAACCTGGTACTTTCCCCACTAATGGCAGCCATGTTTATCAGCTGATCTAGAGCAATAGAGACTGATCTTTCCCACCAATTCCAGTTATCATGTTCACTGGAGTGCTCACACCTGAGGAGCACATTTGCATCATGGTAAATGGAGAGCAGCAATACCCAACAGTGAGTAATGAAATAATTGAAATTAGAAGGTCAATCTGACATGGGGTCTTAGTTTTAGGGGTGTATATGGATGCAGCTTGGAAATATATATATATTGGAAATTGGAAGGTAACTGTTAGGTGAGTTAGTTTTGCTTACATGCACTGGAGGTATAAATGTAATGACCTGACACATTTATTTTTACCTTTATACACTGAGAAAATTGAGTTTTACATTCTGGGATTCAAACCTAGGCATAAGGGGCAAAACATTTTCTTCTGCAGTATTGAGTTTCCATCAAAATTGAGATTTACATTGTGGGATTCACAACTAGGCATAAGGGGCAAAACATTTTCTTCTACAGTGTTGATTTTTCATTTTTGCCACAGAAGAAGTGTTGCTCAGGCATAGTCAAGAATCATACATAAATACAGGTGACAGTATGAGCTGTTACACATGTATGTGTGTGACCTGACAAGGTTGTTGGATACAGAGCCAGATGTGTATTTGTCTTAGGCAAATGTGAAGCCCATGTAAGTCAGGATAGCAGAATTATATTTACAGAAATATATTACATAGTATACCCTTAGTCATACATCTGATAACACAGTAATGTTTTTTTCATCCCTTATATATATAATTAGTATCAGTTCCACTGTTTAAAGTGTTATAAGTGAGAGTGACTATAATAGGAAGTGGAATAACAGTAAAAGTGTATGGAATATCCTCACATCAACCATGATAAAACAAAAAGATATAACAGCAAACCACAAATCTGATGAAAGGAATCCAGATACTTTTATTAAAAAACAATAAAAGACTTCCAAAGTTCTCTAGTGCCTTAACAGAGTATAAAATTCTCTCAAAAAAGAATTCCTTATAGGTAAATAATAATTACACATTAATCAATCAAATAATTAAACAACCAACTCAACCACTTCCAAGTGCATTCCATATTTAACCCCTTAGTGGACAATGTACTAAAGTTTAAAATGAAGTTAGAGTCTTCCTTAAGCAGTTTATTCTTTATACTAATTTTATCAAATCCATTTACAAGCGTCTATTGTACAGTGTTACATTTCAAGGTACTCTTCCAATTCAGATACAAGCAAATGCTGATTGCAGTTCATATTTTCAAACAGGCTTTGTACTAATTATCTATAACTTCTACAGCTGTGTATTTTCTCATGGCACAGCGGAACTTCTTGTCTAAGTTTCATAAAAGTAGTATTGTTCTATTCATTATTTTCCTAACGCAAACAGAAATCACCTGCTTCTCAGTAGATTTCCAAGGCACAAGCAAGATGTTAGCTAACAATACAAGGTCAGAAAGCAACTGCAGTTTGTACCGATTTATGCAGTATGAAATAGAATAAATGTGTTAACCCTTTTCAAGCACTAAATGCACTAAGCATATTGCTAATACACACATTAATACATATTTTTCTAGCAATAGTACTCGTGAAGTTCAGAAATTTGGTGCTCCGCTGTATAAATTCCAGGAAATTATGCAATTCCCCCTCACTTCCTTTCCAGAAAACAATGATGTTGTCCAAGAAACAACCATAAAATGTCCAATAATCAGTAAATACACTTTTAAACATAATTTCCTTCTCCCAAAATGCCAAGACAAGATTGGTGAATATGGGGGCACACGCTGCCCCCATTGTTACCCCCCCTGCACTGTCAAAATTTGGCCTTCAAAAATAATAACGTTTGTATCTAAGACCAGCTCCATCAAAGTCCTAATGGTTAGAATGCGTCCATGGCTAATATTAGAATGTTGGCACAAGAAGTTATAAAACCACTCAATGCCCATGTCATGTGGAATAGCTGAAAATAAATCCCTTATATCAATGGTGGCGAAGATTAAATCATCACAGTATTTTTCATTGGTTATTTCACCTAAGCAGTCCCACAAATCCTTTAAAATCCATGGACAGTCCTTGAGTACATTTTTTAGCTGACCATCAATAAACCTAGCTATTGGATATGTTTTTAAAGCTCTTGCGTGCACTATAGGTCTAAGAGGGGGGGTCTCAAAGGTCCTTGTAGATCTTTGGGACTCCAATAATTGTAGATATTTTTGGATGCTTTACCATCATATATGAATGCTCCTCAGGTGTAATCTCATGGTTCAATACTAACAACGTTATTTTCCTATACGAGATGTTTTTCTCATTAACACTTATTTCATCATAGTTATCAGTGTATAGTATCGTTAGTGGTTTACCATTAAAATTTTGCCATGCAATTGCACGGATATGAAGTATTTGAACAACAGATGTTCGAATACTTCATATGTGGGCAAGTTAAATGAGCGAACGGTATATTTGCGAATGGACTGTGCATTCGCAAATATAACGTTCGCTCATGTAAAGGGATCATGGTACAGTGCGGTTAGGGAAATACATCCCTTTCCCCACTGTAGTGCGATCTCGGAGTTGGAATAATACATTGGGGGTGTGTGGGGGGTGCAGGGGGGCTTGCCCCCTGCATACACTGGAGATTAGGTGTAGGGATTAGGGAGTTGCGGTAAGGGTGGCATTGTTGTTAATAACGTGAAATGTCGTTGTCGACATTTTTGGTATTAACGGCTGTTTTTTGACATTAGGGCCATTCATTTAGGTGCAGTGTTGGTACAACACTTTGCTGTTTTGTACATTTTTTTATAAATTTTGAGATATTGATAGTAAACCATGGTTAGCATCTTATTTACATAGCTATTTTGGTTCATGATGACTAGGTCCCCTCCCTTATCGAGTGTCATTGCCCTGATGTCAGCATTACCACAAATGTCTTTTAACATATCCATTTCTTCCTTTGTGATGTTATATGTCTCCTGTCTACCATTTCTCTTAACATTCATCATGTTCCTAATATCATTCTCACACATTTTTTCAAATATGTGAACAGTGGGGTGTAATCAAATACACTTGTTTTCTTACATATTTTCCTTCCTTCTGTTGTCACTTTTGTGTCTTTAAAATAAAAATCCAAATTAAGCTTCCTAGTGTAAAGCTTTAAATCAATAAGAGCTTCATCTGAAGTGGCATTTTTGTTAGGCACAAAGGACAGGCCTTTTTCAAACACATCTGCTAGTTGCTCATTTATATCTACATTACTGTAATTGTATATTTTAAAATCACATTTTCTGTTACAAATAATCTTATAGGGTATCACTTCATCTATCTGTTCCTGTTCCATGTGTAATTCATTCTTGAACCCCCCAAGCCCAATTGTTGTTGTATTTGTTCTAGTTGTGTGGGTAATACCCCTCTCCCCTTGTTCCTGAGTTGCTTGGACCTCCTTGGGGGGGGGTATTCTAAAGGGTCTGGTGTATAAGCACCATCTTGTATTTCTACTTCCTGGGGTTCAAATACCTCCTGGCTAGTACTTATAACATCTCTCCCATTTCTTATCTGTCCTAAAGGGGGTAAAGGGTATGCTTTCCCTTCCCTATACTCCCTTTCATCCTTTGCCAGTTTACAGTTCTTATGATCTTTAATATCATTCACAGTGCAATCAATTCTGTTAAATATTTTAAAATAATCCATTTTTTTGGATTCAAACAATAAATATTTGTGTATGTTATTGACAACAATTTTAATCTGGTCGACTAACTCGGCCATGTTTCTGTTATTGTCCTTGATTAAACAGTTGAGCAGCTCACATCCCTGTTTGTTAAACAGTTCTATAAGTTCTTTATGTAAGAGAGAATCCCTTACCAGTCCTGAGGGGGATTTCCACATCCTGAGTCCCTTTGGAACTCGTTCTGTCTGAGTACATTTTCCTAAATATGTGTTTTCAACCTGCACCTTGCAGGACTTAAAAATAAGGTCTTCCAAAATATTAAGCTATTCAGCCATTGCCCCTTTGTTGTGCCGGTTTCCTTGTCCACAGCTATTTAAACTAAACTGTCATTCTTTCTCATCTTCCAGCCATTGTAAAAGGGACGTTCTGCCATTGTAAGAGGTGCCACACCTTTCAGCTCCTCCCAGGTTGGGAGGGTGGCCTAATGGTTAAGGTGTTTGCCTTACAAACGCAAGGTGCAGGGTTTGAGTCTCACAAGGGATAATTGGCTAGGCTTAAAATGGATCGCAAGGGCAGTTAGCTTAGTACTAACCTATGAACCTATGAACCTATGAACCTATATGTAGCCCTATGCAAATCCGTGTCCTCTGATTGGTCATTGTTTAGTGGGCAGACTCTCTGACCTGGAGTAACCCCAATCAAGCTGTTACTATCATCAAACACACTCATACCAGTTCCGTTATAGCAAGCCTGATTGCCCAGGGCTCTAGAGTTAGTCTGTTGTTGTACTTTTTCCACAGTACTGGTGAGGTTTGCAACTGTGGTGTTTAATACACCAGAGATTTAGCCAAGTTCGATATACTCAGTGGATCCGCCACCTCCATATCCATCGCAGCACCAAACTGTATGAAAAGCACACACCAACCACAAACTGATATAAAAAGCCAGATAGAAGCCAGTAGGATCCACAACCGATTTATTGATTGAGCACTTTCATCTCACAATAGAAACTTCATCAGAATACCATTGTAACACAAACTCACCTTTTATACATTGTCTTACTCACTTACATCACTTCCTATATACAAAGAGTGAGCTCATACATAAATACAAATAACTACTTAAACTTACTACATGACATCATTCTGTATAAAACACTTTTATATAAAATTCTGCTTTAGGTTTTAAAATAAAACTAATATAAGTTGTACTGTTATGTCCTGGTGCCTCAGAGGCATTAGTTCTCATTTGCCATCTGAGCTCCTTCAGTTCTAGATATTCATTCAGGGGTCCTGCCCCTCTCACCCAAAGTGACTTGCTCAATGACAATGAACCTGAAACTGTGTCCTGGATGCAAGCCAATATGTGCATCTAGGGCATTTTTTGTTTCATTCCTACCAATGTCATAATAATGTTGGTCGATTCTAGTATTCTGTGCATTGATGTTTTTTTCTATGTAAAAACATGGACACAGGGAGCACTTAGCTAGATATATAACTCCCTTACTGCTGCAAGTGAACTTGTTTCATATTATATATCCACCATAATTGGGTATATATACCTCCTTGCCTTCCAACATATATTTGCATTGCATGCAAAATCCACATTTTACCATGCCCCCCATCCTTGCATTCATCTTTCTATAGGTTTCCATGATATTTTTTATGCTGGTGTCTTTTTTATAAACAATTTTAGGGAATGTTCCTACCAAATCAAGGTGTTCTGGGTTCACACTGAATATGTGCCAATTGTGTATTAAAATCCTTTTAATATTGTAGAACTGGTTGTTAAATCTAAATATACCTGATTTGTTGAAGGGGGGTTTGAGAACGAATTACACATGGAACAGGAACAGATAGATGAAGTGATACCCTATACGAAACTGCGACTTTAAAATATACAATTACAGTAATGTAGATATAAGTGCGTAACTAGCAGATGTGTTTTTAAAAGGCCTGTCCTTTGTGCCTAACAAAATGCCACTTTAGATGAAGCTCTTACTGATTTAAAGCTTTACACTAGGAAGCTCAATTTGGATTTTTATTTTAAAGGCACAAAAGTGACAACAGAAGGAAAGAATATATGTAAGAAAACAAATGTATTGCACCCCACCTGTCTAATATTTAAAAAAATGTGTGAGAATGATTTTAGGAGCATGATGAATGTTAAGCAAAATGGAAGAGAGGAGATATATAACACCACAAAGGAAGAAATGGATATGTTAAAAGACATTTGTGGTAACGCTGACATCAGGGCAATGAAGCCCGATAAGGGAGGGGGGCCTAGTCATCACGAACCAAAATAGCTATGTAAATAAGATGCTAACCATACTATACACTGATACCTATGATGAAATAAGTGTTAATGAGAAAAACATCTCCTATAGGAAAGTTGAACTGACTTTGGAAGAGTTAGTATTGAACCATGAGATTATACCTGAGTAGCATTCATATATGGTGGTAAAGCATCCAAAAATACCCACAATTTTTGGAGTCCCGAAGATCCACAAGGACCTTCGGGACCTCCCCTTAGACCTATAGTAGACACAAGAGCTTCAAAAACATATCCTATAGCTAGGTTTGTTGATAGTCAGCTAAAAAATGTACTCAAAGACTGCCCATGGATTTTAAAGGATTCCTGGGACTGCTTAGGTGAAATAACCAGTGACAAATACTGTGATGGTTTATTCTTTGCCACCATTGATATAAGAGATTTATTTTCAGCTATTCCACACGACATGGGTATTGAGTGGTTTTAGAGTTTCCTGTGCCAACATTCTAACATTAGCCATGGACGCATTCTCACCATTAGGATTTGATGGAGTTGGTCTTAGATACGAACATTATTATTTTTGAAGGCCAACTTTTTCGACAGTGCAGGGGGGTAGCAATGGGGGCAGTGTTTGCCCCCATATTCGTCAATATTGTCTTGGCATTTTGGGAGAAGGAAATTGTGTTTAAAAGTGTATTTACTGATTATTGGACATTTTATGGTCATTTTTTGGATGACATCATTGTTTTCTGGAAAGGAAGTGAGGGGAAATTGCATAATTTCCTGGAATTTATAGAGGAGAGCACCGAATTTCTGGAATTCACGAGTACTATTACATGGGATACCACCCATTACTTGGATATCACACTACAAAAAAAAACAGGAACATCAAACAATTTGCGTCCAATATTTTCAGAAAACCCACATATTCCAACACCATCCTGCACTTCGATAGTTGCCATCCTCTGTAACAGAAAAAGTCCTTAGTAAAAGGGTAAGGGGTTAGGACAGCAAGAATGGTTTCAGAACATCATGAATTTGTACATCAGTTGAATATATTAAAAAACATTTTTTAAACCAAATAAAATGAGCGAAGAAGGGGTAAATGCTCTGATAACAATACCAATTAAGTTTAAAACAAAGAAACAGCACCAAAGCATTCCACGGCGATCGGACCATACTCAGAGAGCACTCCACGGCGATCGGACCATACTCAGAGAAACCTAGTAGCACTGTAAGTAATAGTTCAAGCATGTAGTATAAAATTCAAGGTTTATTGGAATTCCAGGTTAGTGCTTGCACCCTCATGGGCTTCTTCAGACCTTTTACATCTCATAAAAGTAATGCTAACATTTATACTAAAGCCTCTATGACATCATTCTTTAATTAAGTAAAATAGTGTTCACCTGTAAGGCTTCATTCAAGAACAGCTTATAAATACTCAACCACAAAGCAACTTCTAAAGTTAAAGTATGCATATATTAATATATATATATATATATATATATATATATATATATATATATATATATATATATATATATATACATATATATATATATACATATATACTATGTTTATAAAAGTATATATAAAGAATATATGAAAAATACTTAAACATAACATACATAGGAAGTGATGTCATTTTATGCGATTATAAGACAATGTATAAAAGGTCAGGTTTTTGCTACAATGGTATTCTGATGAAGTTTCTATTGTGAGACAAAAGCACTCAATAAGTAAATTGGTTGTGGATCTTACTGGCTTCTATCTGGCTTTTTATATCAGTTTGTGGTTGGTGTGTGCTTTTCATACACTTTTGTCTTGATATTATAATGCAATGTTCCTTCAATCTCAATGTCTAAAAAACTACTTTGTCTCCCATCTGTAATCCAATACATTTTCAATGAAACTTATTCTCATTCATAGCACATATAAATTGTGATACTATATCCTGGTCCCCTTCACATATAAATATCAGATCATCAGTAAGTATGTAATATTTTAACACATGCTTTCTAAAATAAATATTTCTGTATACATAACAGTCCTCAAAAGAAAAACACAAACATACTGTCTTATATCGGGGCAAAAGATGCCCCCATGGCCATGCCCTGTAACTGTTTATACAACTGTCTATTAAATTCAAAACCATTATTGCTAAGATAATAATTAATTAGTTCAACACAATGTGGTTTTGGGTTGGGCCATTTGCAGCAAGAATAAAGGAACACATTAGAGACATAAAAATGTAACATAGAAAGTCTACTTGCTATACACTTCAAAGTCCATCAAAATAGTGATGTTGAGGGACTTCAAGCAACAATTTTAGAACAAATATATATTGAGCCTTTTGATGAAATTAGTCTAAAGAATAAACTGCTTACAAAAGAATCTATGTTCATTTTAAAGTTTGATACGTTGTCCCCCTAAAGGGTTAAATATGGAATACAATTGGAAGTCCTTCCCCTACATGGGCCCCTCCTCACTCATCTTTCTTTTCCCTGTACTTACTATCTCTCCCTCACATGCTACTCCTCTACTCTGCCTACGACTGACAGCCTCTTCTACCCCCATTTTCATTAGATCTCTGACATTTATTTTATTTATTTTATTTTATATTTGTTGACCGGGCTAGTCTAGCTGGATACATATCCATTTTCAGTAGAGGCCTGGGGAGAAAAGCTCCAAGTATGAGAAGATTACTGCATACAATAGTTAAAAAAAAACAAGCTTAAGATACATTATCAGCAAAACATGTTTGTAAAAATAGTACAAGTTATTAGTGGGATCAATGTAACAGAGTCTTGGTATAGGTTAAAGCAACAACAAGCCATGAATTATCTGGTACAATCATCACAAGTTTATACAATATCTGAAAAACAATTTAACAATCACTTAGTCAAGGATGGAGAAAGAGAGTAGGCTAGAATAAATAGTGTTAAAGAGTTAGTTAGCTTATAATAATTAAAAACTGTTGGGCAGTATCTCAGGAGGCTGGAGAAAAGGGGAAAAGAAAGGAGGATAAGTAATGTTTATTCAGGCTTTGAGCAGGGACAAAGCCAATGTGTTTTTAGATGAACTTTGAGGTGTTTCTTAAAGAGTGGAGTAGATGGGAGAGAGTTAAGTGTTTTAGGAAGGTTGTTCCAGATTCTGCCCACGGCTTTGGTAAAGAGTGAGTCACCAGCTTTGTTGTTGGATTTATTGTTGGCAATAAGTAACTTACTAGCTGAGCGTAGTGCTGTAAGATTTTTGTATCGGGAGATCAGGTTAGAGAGGATAGGAGTATTAGTAGGGTGGTACAGAATTTTTTGTGTTATCACAAGTTGATTGTATCGTAGTTGGTTTTGTAGTTCTAACCATCCAAGTTGTTTAAAATTGAGACAATGGTGGGTTCTATAGGGGGAGCCAGTGGCAAATCTGACTATATTATTATAGCTAGTTTCAAGCTTAGTAATATTGTGCTTAGATAGATTGGTATAGATGGCAAAAGCATAGAATAGGGTAGAAGAAAGATGAGCCTGGGCAGTGGTGGTTCTAGCAATTTGTGTAAGGAAGGGTTTGATTCTGTACAGAGAGCCTAGTTTTTTTATTGATAGTTTGAATAGTATTATTGATATGGTCATCAAAGTTGAGGTTATGATCAATGGTTATGCCCAGAAGTCGTGCAGTAAGATCAGGGGAGATACAAATTCCATTATAGGAGGTGATAGTGAAGTGGATCTGTGGAGATTTTTGGGTGGGAGTGAAGAGTAATAGTTTGTTTTTTTGGGGGGTTGAGGAGGAGGCATTGATCAGTAAACCACTTTTCAACAGAGTTAAATACAGTTTGAGTAAGGGTTTGGAGAGAAGATGAGGACTTAGCAGTGCAGATAAGGGTAGAGTCATCAGCGTATTGTATACAAGAGGCTTGTGGAACAACAGTGTAGAGATTGTTAATAAAAATAGAAAAAAGAAGAGGGCCTAGGATAGAGCCTTGAGGGACTCCAGTGTTCACAGGGAGAAGAGCAGAAAGATTATTGTCCCAGAGCACTGCTTGATGTCTGTTTTCTAGATAGGATTTAAACCAAAGAATAGCTTGTGGGGCAAGAGATTGGGCTTCTAGGGTGCTAATAAGTAAGCTATGGTTGACCATATCAAAAGCTTTTGATAGGTCAATAAATAGAGCAGATGAGAGAGAGTTATTATTTTGATTCCTGTTAATACAGTCAGTAAAGCTTAGTAGGGCAGTAGTGGTGCTATGAAAGGGCCTGAAGCCATGCTGACAATTAGCAAGTAAGTTGTTATGGAGCAGGTGATGAAGTAGTTGATGGTGGATACATTTTTCCATTATTTTGGCCAATGGAGAGAGTAGAGCAATTGGTCGGTAGTTAGAAATGTCAGTGGATTTGCCTCCTTTATGCAAAGGAATTATATGGGATACTTTCCATATGGAAGGGATGGTACCTTCTGTGATTGTTCTGTTTATAAGGATGGATATTGGATAAGCTAAGGCTTTGGCAGCTAGTTGAAGGTATTCTGCTGTCAGGTTATCAGCAGAGGGAGTACAAGGTTTGAATTTCTGAAGGAGTCTGCAGATGAAGGAAGTTGGAACAGGTTGTAAATGTAAAAAGGGAATTGAACTGTTTGTATTTTGAGAAGGAGAGGGGGTGGTGGGTGTTAGTGTTTTTGTTAGAGTTTGAATTGCTTCAGTGAAGTAGTTGTTGAAAGTGTTGGCTATTAGCAAAGGACTATCATGGGGAATGGAGTTTGGGGCTGGAGTTCTAGTCTGCCCTGGTTTCAGAAGTTTATTAATGCCTGACCAAAACTTTTGAGGGTTTTTAGAGTGTGATTGTTGTAGTTTGGAATAGTAGTTTTTTTTTGTCTAACAAAATGTCTTTTTTGGTAGCGTTTCTTAATTGCTTAAAGTATAAGTGGTCAGCAGCATTCTTAGTGGCTCTCCATTTGGCCCATATTTTGTTCTGTAGGAACATTTTTTCTCGGGTTTGTTTTGTGAGCCAGGGGGCTATTTTAGTCCTTATAAGGGAGGAGCGGATGGGGGCGTGGCTATCTAGGATTTGAAGGAATGTAGTATTAAAGTAAGCCACTGCTTCATCCAGTATGAGTTCCTTTAGAGGTGACCAATTACAGGCGTTTAGCTCATTTTGGAAGTTTTCTGCTTGTAAGTATTTTTTAGAATGAAAGGTGACCATATTGTTATTATTAGAGCTGTATTTCTTTTGCTTTATTGTGAAGGTTAGAACATGATCACTAATGTCGTCAGGGAGAGTTCCTACTTTATAAGTATCAGGATGACTGTTTATAAGGATCCAATCGAGAATAGTTTCCTTTTTACTAGGTTTATGGAATCTTGTGGGGAAGTTTATAATTTGAATGAAGCCAAATAGGTTTATGTGGGTGTTTGGATTAGGGGAGTTACATGTGGTCCAGTCAATGTTAAAATCACCAAGTACTATAGTTTCTTGAGGTAGGAGAGTAGATAAGCTGCTAAGAATATTTTCGAGAATGGTAATATTATTTCCTGGAGGGATGTAGGAGCAGATTATATAGATAGATTTAGCACTATTAATTTTAAGTTTGACAGTAATAGTTTAAGCATTGGTATTAGAGGGTAATAACATATTAATGGATGAAACAAGAAGTTCAGATTTATGCAAGATGGCTACACCTCCTCCTTTTTTGGATGTACGGTCGGATCTTAGGATGTTATGTCCAGGTGGGGTTATTTCTAGGTCATGAGTAGAGGGTTTTAACCAAGCTTCAGTTAGGCAAAGGATATCAATTGCATGAACTTGTAAAAGAGCATGCAGTTGGCTAATTTTGTTATTGATACTACGGATATTGAGTTGAGCTATTTTGAGTGAGTTTCCTAATGTTATAGCGGAGGAAACATCAATGATTGATTGTTTTTGTAGATTGTCAGTATGTGGAATTGGGCCAGGATTAGGATGAATGTATCCGCCTATTAGAAGGTTTGAGGACTGTATCATTGCAGTTTTTATAATTTTAAGGTATTTGGGTAAACTTATCTTGTAGGGGAAGTAAGTAATGTGTGTACTTCTGTGAAACCTAGGAAACAGGTATGTTGAAGTAAAGTTTATGTTACTATGAGAGAGAGAGTTGGGATATGTAATTGGCAGTGTTTGCTGTGGAGGGGGTACTTTAAAGACCAGAGAGTAATGTTCATAGTAGGTAATGGTATAAGTTATGATAAGGAATATTAATGAAGAAGAAGAGAGTTTTTGAGGATAGGTGTATGTACATAGGCTATGTTGTAATAGTGTGGTAGAAAGATTAAGTATGTTGTAAGGCAGGTAACGTGAATAATTATGTAGTGAAAAAAGATTAATAGAATGTTTGATTAGTTAGAGGAGGTTTGAGGGAGAGTAGATATGAAGTTAAGGTGAAGAGGAGTGGTATAGTAATTTGCAGTAGTGTGAAGATGATTAAGGGGGTGATAAGGGGAGGAGTTGATAGGGTAAGTGGAATAGAGGGTGTGGCTTGATAGGTATACGTTAAAGAGTACTGGGGGTGGGTGGGAATTGGGGGTAGGGTAGGGGAGCGGAGTGAGCCCGTAGGGCGAACGGAGCGGGTCAGAGCAAGTAGAGCAGGAGACAATCAGTAAGCAGTAACAACCCAGAGAGAGCAGGTGGAGCAGGTAAGTAGGTTGCAGTGGAGCAGGTAAGATGGAAGACTAAGGGTAGTGAGGAAGGCAGAGAAGGAAATTACTAGTCCGTTGAGAGTAGGGGATGAGAAGAGTGCAGAGAAGGAGCAGTGAGAGAGAGAGAGATTAGGGGAGTAACTAGGCAGTAGGGCAAGGGAAGAAAAGGAAAGAATGTAATGAGCCAAAGCTAGTAAAATTGAAAAGAGAGTAAGGGGTCAAGGCTGGGTTAGACTGCCACCTATTGGTCAGAGTTGGTATAACAACAGGTGACAAAGTGCAGAAGTATAGCTAGTAGGGAAGGGTAAACTAAACAGCAGGGAACAGTATATAGATAATAATGGTCCTTGGGAGGGGTCTGGCTGCTGGCTTTCCTGACTTGGGGTTTAACAGTCAGTTAATAGGGTTTTACAAAACGAACAAACAAAATGAACACAGATTTGCTTTCAGCAGGGGCAATGATAATACATGCTTTGCAAAATACTGTTCAAAGAGGTGAAAAGTACTGGAATAGCAGAAAAGGAAGGTCCAAGTTGGCAGGCTGGAGGTAGATGAGGGAATCCTTAGTAGTCAGGCAGGTCCCTTATTGCAGGGTACAGGATAGAAAGTTTGCAAAATACTGTTCAAAGAGGTGAAAAGTAAAGGAAGGTCCAAGTTGGCAGGCTGGAGGTAGATGAGGGAATCCTTAGTAGTCAGGCAGGTCCCTTATTGCAGGATACAGGATACTAAGAGCTTTGAAAATAATACCGAGTCAGGAGCACACAGCAGCCGGGAAGGAGACCGAGGAGTAAGAGACATAATTATATCTTATGAAACATTGTAAATGTGTTCTATAAAGATTACAGAATGAATGTAAAAATTACAGAATGAACTATAGCTACTCTGTATATAATGTTATTTCATCATACTTAAGAATGTCCACTGTCACTACACCTACTCTGTATGTAATGTTATCTCTTCCTACTTGTTAATTGTACTCTTAGCATACATAATATACTCTGTTTGTTATGCATGTTTGCTAATGTTATGGAGCTTTTCTCCCCAGGCCTCCACTGAAAATGGGCACTTCTTGGCCCAGTGGACTTCCCTGGTCATCAACTGAAATAAATAAATAAATTAATAAGTGGTTGATTTGACTGTTTAACTAATTGATTTATTATTGTGTAATTATTATTTGTATATAAGGAATGCTTTTTTGAGAAAATGTTGTACTCTGTAAAGGCTGTTGAAGCTGAGGCACTAGAAAACTTCTGAAGTCTTTCACTGTTTTATTTTTTAATAAAAGTATATTTGTATTCCTGACTGACAGATTTGTAGTTTACTGTTATATCTTTCTGTTTTATCGTGGTTAATGTATGGAATATCCTGTATTAGGGCCGAGGACCATGTGTATGGCAGTCCTGCACTTATATCTATTGCCACAAGAAAATTGAAATAACAATTCTCTAAGTTTCAGTTCATTCCTATAAACTGCAATGTTACAACAGTAAAAAGAAGGTTACACACCCATACTAGAATGGAGGATCATAAGTACTTCAGCCCTGTACTTACTCCTGCTGTCACAGGGCTAGCTACATGACATTCCCTAATTTACTAATTATTCTTAAGGTCTCTCTGTTAACCACTGCACAACACCACTTAGTAGGTTTATATGGTACCAAATAGAGTTAATTGAATGTATATGATTTCTATTTTTGGCTCTCTGGGTCCTGTCTGCTTCCTGGGTGGTCCAGTTTGCTCACTGCACAAATGAGATAAGCACAGTTAAACTCACCATTTATTTCCTCTGTTCCTGTGATTGCCTCATCACTCAAACACTGCCACCTCAAAAAAAATTAAAACAAAACACAAAAGGTAAAAAAGGACAAAAAGGGACAAGTATTTGAAATGAAGAAAATCAATCTATGACATACACACTAGAAAATGATGGTTCACATGAGATATTTCTGCATAGATATGGATGTGAACTCTCACTCCAATGAACCTTCAGAACACAGGATGGGTGCCTTATCCCTTTTTCCACAGAAACAGCTTTGAAGTAAGAAGCCAAAACCATTCTGCACACAACCAACTGGAACATCATCTACAGTAATATGAAAACATACAGCTGTTATTTATTCATTTACTATTTTTGAAGATAGTGCACTTAGTGATCACACAACCTGTTATAATTATTGCTCGCAAATATGCAGCTCTGTCATACCTCTCTGTGTTTGTTGGTCATTCTTCAGTTATCTGACCAGTAATCTGAGACATGCAGACTCAAGACATTCTTTATCATTGGCCTTAAAATGTGTGAGGATATTAACTGGAAATAATATTATATGCAGTTGCCAACAAATGAAGGGCAGGTTGGTTGTTAATGAACACAACCTGTGAATTGTGTGCTGCTACTTACATTTCCAACCGTACATCTAACACTTTGTAGGTCTAACCTGACATACGCACTGGATGTAAAGCAGACTACAGTGCTGTTGTGTTTTCCTTCTCCTAAACAGTAATCATTCAGAGCTGCAACCCATTAAAAACAAACACTGAGGGAGTGCCTGTACTATGTGTACATCTCCTACATGAAGCCACACATTTGGGATTCAGCAATTCTAATCAGTTCACACCTTATTTCTATCTTTACTATGCTAACAACCCAAAATCTGCACCATATAAAAAGGTAGGAAAACTGAAGGGGAGGAGACTTGTTTATGTGGAGGAGGCTGAACATATATTATTACTTTGTGATATGTCTTCACAGAGGATTGCTAAACTTCAGAAGGTATGCTTGCATTTTGTCAGCTATGTACTGCACATGGTGGAATGTAATTAAGAAAAATCTGAAGCAAAGGCTTTTACACTTTTGTCTGTATTCATTAGTTAGATGTGTACTGATTCCATGGGCATGTTTGTCAAGGCATTTCACAGGTATACATGATTGATAATACCTTAAAATGGAACACTTTGTGATAAATATGTACAAATGTTTCAGGGACATTTCCTTTGATAGCACTTTTAGCATTTCAAAAATGGTTTATTAACTAAATGTGTTATTTTTTGCGGGGGCAAAGCTACATTTTTGTTATGGCACAAACAAGGATATATTGTTACACTCCTTTTTTTTTTTGCATCAAGCCTGTTGTTCGTATTTTACATTTCTAGACTGTTTTATGTTTCTCTGGTGAGTAATACTGAGATGCTACTTTTCTGTTTTATCTGGGAACAATTACTATGGAGTTAACAGTTATTTTGGATTATGTGTATTATCCTTCTGTTATCTTTTAGGACACATAGGGCCATGCCAACCAGGCATGTCAATCCTCAAAGACCACAATTCACTGATGCTGAAAATCAAGTGATACTGGATGCTTTTAGGCAACATGGTGTCTTCCTGCTTGAAAAGGGACAAGGAGATATGGCACGCAGAATCTACATTTGCACAAGATTGTGGATGATGTTAATGCTGTGGGTGCCCATGGCAGGACATATGAGCAGGTGTGCCATAGGGTCACTGACATGATCACATCCGCATGGAGGACAGTAGCTGCAGTTCGCCATGATCAGATGGGAAGGGCCTGCTATGTATCCACCACTAACACCAAATGAAGAGTTCCTTCCCACTGTCAGGGAACCAGACAGCTCCCAGGAAAGTCCAGAATAGCATATACTCAATGTTAGTGCTACAATTTCAGGGACAGCAAGCATGACCAAGGAGGCACTTCCAGGTAGGCTTTGGTATATCAATTGTTGAATACTGTTGTATAGTAAAACAATTTAAATCAATACTTCTGTGCCACAAGATTTTTTTTGAGGGGGATTGAAGATTGCTACAGTTAAGAACACATTCAGATTGATTAACTTAGGTTGGAACTGTCAGCCTAGTTCTTGTTGAAAGTATAGTTAATGGACATATAAAGGGGTAAAAGCATTACCCATTTTGTTACTGTTAATTGTAATGATGTTGCCCTTACCTTTTGCTTAACTTCTTCCAGGACCATCTGGCTTGCAGAAGAGAACCTCATCTGCAGATGGTAAGCCAAACGTTTTTATCTCAGTACTGATGAGCAATTTAAAGAAATATTTTAATTTGTGATGTTGATGTCAGGACTATTGTGTGTATTGTTGCACTGTTTGTAATAGTGCCACCACTGTTTGTTAACATATATTGGACTATAGTAGTGTAGGTATTAATTATTTTCTGTGTTTGTTGCTTTTTATCACAAGTGATCCTGGCAGTGGAAGTGTGGGAACTCTACCACCTGATGTCAGTGTATCAGCAGACTTTGATGATGATGGTGGCTAAAGAGAGGCACAGTCAGGGAGTGCAGAGGTTGAATCTGACACTGAGGTTGACATATAGTGAACTCCTGCAATTCCATCAGACACAGCCGGTAGGCCTACACCTACCCATTCCAGTGAGCCCTCAGATATTGGACAGGTGGAGGGTGAGGCCATTGATAAGGGAAGTGTGGTTACTGTAGCTTCTTCAGTACCTTGTTGACTCTGGCCATAGCCAAAGTGTGGCTGAGGTTCCATGCAGGAGGGTTATTAGGGGTGCTCAGAGGAGGCCTGCTGTCCCTTTTCTGCTATATCCACGTGGCTCTTCCCATGCCACTCAATGTATGTTTAATGCTGTCATGTTGGCATGGGCACATTTCCATAGGTGCTCCAGGCAAATTCTCAGGGTTATAGATGTGGCACATGATGACATGCATGACTGCCTCCACTGTGTTGCCAAATCAATGGATTGGATGAATGACACTTTGAAACAAGTAGTGTCTGTGATGGAACGAGAGGTGTCTGTTATGGAATGAGTGGTATCTGTGATGCAACATCTGCTTGGAGGGGAATGGTATTCTTCTGGGTATAGGTCAGCCAAATCATCAGTCATAAGCTAACATGGCCATGCCCGATCACGTTCCCATAGAGGCAGTACTTCCACTGCTCTGTCAATGGGTGAGTTATTCACACCAAGATGTCACCAAGATGTAGCAAGCCATGTAATCATGGTCCTGGGCATCCCTGAGAATGGAGCTTGTCCAGCAGACATCAGTTGTGTTCAGGCAGCAGCAGTGCATCTGACTGTGGGTGTGGACATGCCAGTGCAAGTCCTGACAGAGCCAGTTCCTGTGGTCAAGGATAGTAAGGATGAAATGTCACCTTTACCATGCATGGCTCACACTTGTCTGACATAGCAAGATGTAGAGATGGCTGTGTTCATGCAGACACTCACATACCAATTTTACCTGGTTGGCCCCTACAGACACACACATACACACACAGACAACAGTTACATAGTTCAGCCATGCAGCTTATCACTCATTTTGTCACACTGGCCATTTGTTGGTTTATCCAGATGTCTGCCTGCTTCTTTTTCTTACTCATACACACTAACCAACCTTTTGTGTCAGCCTAGGCTTCCAGCCTCCCCCCACAACAGCCTGTGCAGGTGATGATAACTGTGCCATATCGCTGTTTTGTATCTTTTGGGTTCTGTGATACATACGCTTTGTGTCTGATGCTCAGGATACATAGCTTACTTAGTGCTTTGTATATATATATATATATATATATATATATATATATATATATATATATATATATATATATAAATATATATATACATACATATATATGTGGTGTTAAACTGGTAATTGTACCTTTGACTCATATTGGCCTTAGAAAGTGGGGCAGTTGATAGTATCAACATTGCCCATCTTTACTGTGAATGATCTTTTGAGGGTCGTGAAGTCTGAAACTGCAATGTGTATCATTACGTTCTTACTTCTCTCTTTAATGATTTTCCAGTACAAACATATGGTGCTAAACTGAGGGCATGCAGTGATTATCAGTACTTTGGAGAGGTATGACCATGGGAATCTTTGATGTATGAGGTCTGCTACTTAGTAATGGGCACACATAAGTCAAATAAGTCCCTGCTGTCACATGTTAAGGTAATTTCTGTACAAATCTCCCACCTTTTGCTTGCTTACATTACCAAGTAATGAAATACAAGGATATGCAATGCAGTCATATTATTATTACACAATACTCTCCAAGCTCAAGACTTACCTTGTAAATGCAGCAGTTGCCACAGTTTTAGTTCAGGGATGACTCTGTCTGATGCAAACAGTACTCATCCAACACATGGTTAGGTAAAGGTTGCGAGAGCTGCCTGGAATTAATGTCACTATTTGTATGTGCATAGGAAGAAGATTTTAGTGTGTAGGTGTGCTATGCATTGTCTCTTAGCCAATGCAAGGGCAAATTGAGCACACCTACATCTGCCTACACCTGCAGTAGCTGGTGGTTCCCCCTCTGCCTCCTCAGCTGCATGTGGTTGTGGTGACCTTGGCATTGGTGGTGGAATATATACTCCTTCTCCTTGCTGATCCTGCTGAAGCTGTTTTCTCAGGATGATGTTATGTAGCTTGGCACATACAGTCATTATTTCTGTACATTTGTATTTATTTATTTTACATTTGTTTACCGGGAAAGTCTGACTGGATACAGGTTCATTTTCAGCGGAGACCTGGGGAGAAAAGCTCCACATTACAATACATTACATGAGAGTAAAAAGAAGTAGAACATACATACATATGGCATATCTACATGCATCAGGACAACATGCTAGTGATTATCAAACATACATATAGCATATATACACACAACAGGACATCATGCTAGTGATTAACATTTCTTACAGTAGACAGAGGTACATTTTTTTTTCTTTTTGCAGTTATAAGTTTTGTAAGGTAAATGTATACGGGTTTGGAAGCTTTCAGGGGAGAAACTGTTTATACATAGCTGTACCCTGACAAATTCTCTTTGTATGCATTAGCCTGGTGAATGGCATGAGCATAGCCAGTTACTTAGATAGTGGGTTTTCAGGAGTTTTTTGACTTGACTAAAGGAGTTGGTAGAAGTTATTTGGCTTGGTAGTGTGTTCCAGGTTTTGGCAATGGTGTTGGCAAAGAGGGACTTACCAGCTTCATTTTTATGTTTGATGACAGTTATGAGGTTCTGGTTACTAGATCTTAAGGCTCTAGAGGAAATGTGGGGCTGAATTAGGTGATGAAGTGCTGGAGTTATCTGAGGAAAGTAGTAGAGTTTGTGTGCTATAAAGAGTTAATTAAGTAGAAGTAAATGAGGCAACTCAAGCCAGTTGAGTTGCTTAAGGGATAGACAGTGGTGGGGACTATATGAGGCTTCAGTAACAAACTTGGCAATCTTGTTGTAGCAAGATTCCATTTTATTTAGATCAGTTTGGCAGAGATTGGTCAAGGAGGGAGAGGCATAGAGGAGGGTAGATAGAAGATGAGTCCTTGCGATGGTTACTTTGGTGCGTTTTATCATAAACTGTTTGTTCCTGTAGACGATACCAAGTTTTTTATTAAGTTTCTTAATGGTTTGTGCTATGTGGATGTCGAACATCAGGTTATTGTCTATTTCTACGCCTAGCAGTTTAGTGTGTGTGGTTGGACTGATTTGAATGTTTTCTTTGGAGCTAATGGTGAAATTATTATTTAGGGGAGGAGCTCCGCTGGAGTTGAAAATAATTAGTTTTTTTTTTTTTAGGATTAAGAAGAAATCTGATGTTAGTGAACCAAGTTTCGGCTAGGGTGAAGTTGTTTTGGGTAAGGGTTTGCAGTTCACTAAGGGTAAAGGCAGCACATATGAGGGCAGTGTTATCTGCATATTGTACTATTGAGGCAGTGGGGGAGGATGAAGAGATCTGATTTGTAAATAGAGAGAACAGCAATGGGCCAAGGACGGCTCCTTGAGGGACTCCTATGGTTACTGGTAACAGGAGGGACAATTGGTCCTGCCATATGACTGCTTTCTGATGGGCAGATAAGTAGCTGTTGAACCATGATATAGAGCAGGGACCTATATTTAGGGTGGATAGGGTATTAAGAAGCAGACTGTGGTTTACCATGTCAAAGGCTTTTGATAGGTCTAAGAATATGGAAGAAACAAATAGACCCTTGTTTATGTGGTGGTTAACTATGTTGGTGAATGATAGTAGTGCTGTTGTGGTGCTATGGGAAGGTCTAAAGCCATGCAGGGATATGGAGAGTAGGTTCTTATTCTGGAGGTACTGTATTAGTTGAGTATGAACAACTCTTTCTAATATTTTGGAAAAAGGTGATAGGATTGCTATTGGGCGACAGTTGGTGAGCTCTAAGGAGTTGCCTCCTTTGTGCAGTAAAACAGCATGCCAGTAAATCTTTTCAAAGGTTTACTATCCAAAATGTATTCACTTGACTTAAAGCGCTTTTCGTTTGCACTTAAGCAAACTTCATCAGAAGTCAAGCTCTATAAAACAAACACAATTTAAAAAAATACTAAATACAATGACGTATGTATTACACATAAAAGCACTGTTTAAATTAAAGGTACAGACACTTATCTCTATGTGTAGTGGATTTAAAAGGACAACGATATCACAAACGAAAAGTGCTTTAAGTCAAGTGAATACGTTTTGGATCATAAACCTTTGAAAAGATTTACTGGCGTGCTCTTTTGCTTCTTTTTACCTGTTTTTTGGTCGTTTTTGTGGATTTAGCATGTCCTTTGTGCAGTGGAATTATATGATGTTTTCCATGAGGTGGGGACTTTGCATTCTGAGAGAGATCTGTTTATGAGAATAGAGACAGGATAGGCTATAGCTTCAGCTGAAATCCGAAGGAAGTCTGCTGGCAGCTTATCAGCTGTTAGAGTGGTTGGTTTAAGTTTACCAAGGAGTTTAGATATTGATTTGGTGGATACAGAGTGGAGGTGAAAACTGGGGCTATTGTTTTCTATATTGGGGTGGATTGGGGTAGTTATTGGTGTGGGGCTGCTAGTACTATTTTGGGCATTGGCAAGGGTCTGGACTGTTTCGGTAAAGAATTTGTTAAACTGAGTAGGAATGTTTTCATGATTATTTGGAAGCACAGGGGTTGGAGTTGTGGACTTTCCTGGATGCAGTATACCATTTATTGAGGTCCAGAAATTTTGTGGGTTGTAAGCATATTTTTCTTGCATGCTTGTATATTAGCTATATTTGTCTAGTTTGATTTTTGTTTTTTGCTTTGTTACGGAGTTCTACATAGTTTTGTCTCAAAGTAGTGGTTTTGTTTTTCTGATATTGAATCCAGGCCTTGTCCCTTTCTTTCATTATAGTTTTAGTATATCTTCTTAGCCATGGAGCATAGTTAGTTTTTATTCTAATGGTTCTAGGGGGTGTATGATGGTTTAAGATTTTTATGAAGGTTGCGTTAAAGTATTTGAAGGCATTGTCTAGAGGTAGATATTTGGGGGGGGGGGTCCAGTTACAACTTTTTAGAGTATTGATGAGATCAGTAGCTATAACGTTTTTTTTTTTTTGTTTCTAACTACTCTGAGGATAGGTTGGTTGATGGTTTGGGATCTGTTCCTAATTATGTAGGTTGGATGATGGTCACTTAGGGTATCTGGAAGACAACCAGATTGCTGTGCAGGAGGGGGTCAGATACCAGGATCCAGGATCCTAACACCCATAATTTTAAATTTTTAGTATTGCAGGTAATAGATATTAATGTTCAGGGAGGAGAAATAGAAAACTGTACTGAGGTAGTGGAACAAAAATGGATTCTCCTGCTTAATGCAGGGAAGCCTCCGGGACTTAATGGGGTGTTTTCACTTAAACCTTTTTTGAAGGTATGGAGACTAAGATACAAATAATTATAGGTATATATTTATTCTCAACCTATATTATACATTGTTTCAGTGCCTGCTTTTATGCTTCCTACCCCATTTCTAAATTGATTGCTATAATTATTGATTGTCAGTTGTTTAATTGACTTAAATGTGTTAATTAATTACTTTTGTTTACAACAGAGGAATAAAAAGGCTCTCTGCCTCATTTTTTACTTGTCTGATAAAGCGACTGGCAAGTCGCGAAAGCGCTCACATTTTTATCTGTTTTATTGGTTTTAAATAAAGAGTCTTGCCATGTAAGTTATTCGTGCAGCATTTTATTTTTACTTTATTTACCTGATTTAAGTTTGGGCTGATTGATGTTTTGGGTCCTGGATTGGGATGTATATCACCATTGCAAGTGAGTTTATGAAGTAGGTGTATATAGAGTTTGGTCAGTTTGTGAATTATTTACATCTCATATGAAAATAATAAGACATATATTGTATACTAACATTGATCCCTATTTTTGTCTAGTATACTCATCACAGTACTAAAAGGTACCATTGCAGAACTCAACTACAGCAGATAACTTACAGTTTGATCTAAGGATAAATTTTCCACGAGCAGTTGCTGCATCTGAAATTCTATGGCTGTAGTTTGTAAAATTGCAATATACAGTACAGCTTAATTTACATCTGAAGCAATGAAACACTGGAAATATAGGTAGTAATGTTTTTACTTTTTGTGAGCAAAAGAGTTTTATTCTCTAAAACTTCTCAGTGGTTTATTTTTGTGCATCAATATCTGTGACCTTTTGATCTCAACTGCTATCTAGTGAATAAAGAAATAATTTTCCAAGGACAAGGTTAGTACCAAGTGTCCATAGTGCTGAGGGACAAAGTTTCCCTGAAGAAAAAAAATATTATGGAGATTTGGCTTTAATAAAATCATTCTCTTAGTGGGCATGCTTTAAATTAATTTATACATGACATGCAAAAGCCATACAGCTGTTTATTGCCTTAACTTCATTCTCTCTTCTTAGTAAGAAGGCACTTTAAGAAAACAGCAATGAAACTAACTTGCTTAGTACATATGCCATGAAATAAGCCTTTGGCCTCTGAATCACACCATTTCTTTTTTGATTAGTACAATAATTCTTTCTGAAAGACACAGCAGGCTTAAGTGAAAAAGAGCTGCAGCAATCAGTAATGGTTCTGGTATTAAACAAAATAAATATTTTGTCAGGTAAAAAATAGCTGCTATATTTAGTGTCTCGAAAATAACAGTAAAGTCTGTTAGTTAAAAAATGACAAGACACCTTGGCAGAGCAACAGTCACTATTCCAGTTTCAGTTCTTTACTTACAGTTAGTGGAAAACGAATTGGAATAAACACCTCAGATAATTGCTGGTTTCCATCCAAATTGATAGCCAAAAGCAAGTTTATGTTGGACAATAACTGTCTGTTAAGATAGCAGCAATTTTTTGAGTTAACAGGTCGGTTTTCACAGTTAACTGTGGAACAAGTTTCTGTTTGGTGAGGTGAAAACCGACCTGATAACTCAAAAAATTTACTGGGATTTAAACAGCCGGTGTGTTTCGCTGACTATTTTACAGCAAACCATTTGCAGAAGGCGTGAAACTTTAACAGCTGCTATCTTAACAGACAGTTATTGTCCCACATAAACTTGCTTTTGGCTATCAATTTGGATGGTAACCATCAATTATCTGAGGTGTTTATTCCAATTCGTTTTCCACTAACTGTAAGTAAAGAACTGAAACTGGAATAGTGACTGTTGCTCTGATAAGGTGTCTTGTCATTTTTTAACTAAAAAATAAATATTTTACTTAAATAATGTCTTATAATTCAGTCATGTCATATACGGAACTGATGTATGCATATATCACAAATTATAAACTGATTCATAAAGATCTGATAAAGAAATTATAGGAATTTCTGTTCATGTATAAGCCAGTGCTTTAGTACCAAGCTTACATGTGGCCATTATAGGACATCTTCATCTGAGATGAGCAGAAAATGTTGAGTCTTATGCTGATAGGAAGGGATACATATGCTTGATAGCCATAGTATTATAAAATCTACATTCTGCTGTAGCTTTACTTAGAATCTTGCTTTCGACTAACTAAGGAAATAAACTATAAGACTTAACATGTTTTCTGTACTGTAAAAAAAGTTGAAAAGACCTTAACTCATTACAGCTCAGTGACACATACAGACGTTTTTGCAGTTACCTGCTACTGTGCCTCTAGGTGTCAAACATTGCTTGTTCATATTTGCATTAATAATTCCAGAAACATGCTACATACAAGGTATCAGAATATTTTATCTTGGTGCATACATGATGGCAAACACGACTGTAGTGATATGTGACCTCTGGCAATGAGTATTTATTAGAGCTGTAAGGTGATGACTTCATTTTTTAACGGCTCAAGCCACACCCACTGGGAGTTAAAGGTACACAATCAAAAGAGCTGTACTGGGGGGAATAAGTTAAAGAATGCCTGATATCCACTGTCTAAGTTTGACTATCAGGTGCATGAAAGAAGACAACACGAGGTGATAAACTATAATTTTGAACATATTTGTATTTGAAGTTTTTCATTTTTTTTAGATATTGCTGAGCATATTCTTCTTCTTCTTCTTTCGGCTTTTTCCCGGTTAGGGGTCGCCACAGCGGATCACCTTGTCCGCACATTGAATGGCAGTGGAGTTTTACGGTGTCGAGTTGCCAGCCCGGCGCCCAACCTTCCACAGAAGGCACACTCACACACACACCTAGGGCCAATTTAGAGTGTCCAATCCACCTGCAGCATGTCTTTGGGATGTGGGAGGAAACCGGAGTACCCGGAGGAAACCCATGCGACCACAGGGAGGACATGCAGACTCCACACAGAAGGCACCCCAGCCGAGGATCGAACCGGAGAACCTCTTGCTGTGAGGCGGCAATGCTAACCACTGCACCACAGTGGCGGCCCAGATATTGCTGAGCATATACTATAAATTTATCAGTTTCAATCCGTGTAAAAATGATACAGCAGAAATTGAGAAATGATTGTAATGTGCGCATAAGAAATGTTTTTAAACAAAAAAAAATAATTTGCTGTGGTAAACATTTATATACTATTGTGACAAAACTATACTCTGCAAGATGCTTCAGAAGGACATCTTACTGGAATGTTCTTCAATCATGATTTCTAGTCAACTATTTTTACATTTAGCTAATGCCTGTGAACATTTGCCTAATAAAAAAAATTAACAAAAATAAGGACCTCTCAGCTATTAACATTTGACTAGGTGTATTGATTAGGCAGGGTAACAGGAGGTATGACCATAAAAGATAATCTGAAGGATCAGTTTTAGAAATGGTGATAATTACCCTGGGATTCTTAGATTGGTCACTTGCACATGCAACTACACTTTTGCACAGAGTGCCATCAGACAGGAGCATCATGCTGTCATGAGGCTGGCCTGAATGAGCTTTCAGAAGATATTTGTGGCAAAGTGTCAGACACTCTAGGCAAATGGTCCCCCTTTGACATTTTAAAGGCTTTTCCATGTTTTTATCCTTTTTATAGCTGAACTGCTACCTGCAGAAGCTTTCCTCATATTAATGTAGTTTACCTGTAATACAGATGTGCATCCTAACTTCGAGGATGCTAGCAACTAACTGCCTTTTTCTTGATAAATGCTTTTTTGTTTAGTAGATGTCTAGAACCTAACTATACATACATTGCTAACTTAAACTAACCTTGTAAGAAGGGATATGATAGCAGTGAATATCTAACTCAAGAAAAGGAAACCAACATTCTGACAAGCACATATAGCTGCTGATAGGTGAAGAAACTGGTCCCTGAAGATGTTCGCATATGATTCATCAGACTGACAGTCTCTTAAATGAAGCTCCTTAATGTGTTTCTTTCTCTCTTTTTCATTGTGTCTGTCACATAAATGAATTACGTGGAGTCTGCTATGGCAGAGGTGTTCTCAAATATAGGTTCATAGGTATTTACTAGGCTTGCAGTCCAGGATACCATTAAGAAGCCTAGTTCAAATTTCCAGTTACCCTAAAGTATTACCCAGGTAATTGATTTCTTCCATGGCACATATTAGGCAAATGAAGGTAGAACAATTCAAATTCTATACTCTTGTGAGCTCATTAACAAGTGAAAGCTTTGACTTCTGCACTGACTGCCATACTAGCATCATTCTCTTGTCTTTCTTCTATTTCAAAGTTTTTACATTTTTTTCCTACACATTTTCAATATACTAGCTGACTTTACTATGCTTTAATAAACACAGTTTATAAATATTTAATTTTGGCATTTAGAAAATTTAACATCCATTCAGTTATGCATAATATTCATAAATAGTCCTTGCAATTTCAGAAGAGACTACCCCATGTATCTGTTTTTGTAGTTCTATGTTCCACATAGTGAATACATTTATAAGTCTTTGTAAGACACCTATTTTTATTACCTTTCAGTTCAACCTGTTATCATATACAAAAGCAGTCAAAATAGTAGCTTTTAACGTGAACATGTCAGAAAACAGTTTGATCAAAGTTCAGATCAATAGGCTAGGCTTGATGTTGCCTGCATCTGTTATCTTACTTTGTCAGGCTTAGATTGCTAGAAGCACACATCTGAAAGACCGAGTAAATCTATATGAAACATACATCATTTTCAGTTTGAAATCAGACATATTAATAGTATTTCGGAGAGCTCTGATACCTGCTCTGCTACATAACAGAGTGGTATCATGACAACGCCAGTCAACTAAAACATGTTGCCTAGAGAAACAATTTACACATCATGTTATCCCAGTAATCCTGTACAGCAATTTATTGTGTCTGACTATCTGATTTAAGGACGCACAGTTTTGTCAATGATTTTATGCAAGTTTTTTTTCCCCGTGGAATGTGAATCTTTAGTTTGGATGTTGATTTTTAGCAATGACAAGAAGAAATCTGAAATCCCTTTGGACATAAGCAAACGCACTGAAAGGCATTTTTTACTTGACACATTTTTAACACTTAATCATAGAGTGTCTAACATCTGCAACAAGAAGTTCTAATACAGAAATAAGTAATAGTTCACTATATGATGTTTTAAATTAAATAGAAATATTATAGAATGAATGTTAACACATTTCAGTAATGAATCATAGTACATTGTCCCTTAGTGGTGACTAGTCACACTTCTTTTGTCCTGCTGTAGCAGTGCATTGCAAAAGTGCTGCTGTACCCAGCTGTCATTAAACCATTTGTAGCTAGTTATCACACACTGTGCATTTACGCTGATTCTCCAGGTGACACAAGGCATGTAATCATAAGAATCAATAATCTTGTAAGGACTGCACTGAAATTACTTAATGTTGTGCTGTATTCATGCTTCATTACTTATCTCTGTACTGGAAGATGTATCATGGTTGCCTCCCCCACCACAAGCACCATAGATTTTATAATCCTGGTAAAAGGGACTTTACCTGACGATAGGTTCTCACATAACATCTCTCTGGGAGAGCTAGTCTTAAATCCTGCCTATTTCTGTGGAGCAATCTTTGAATACAGGGTGCACTGAAATCAAATAAACTACAATAGTATTTAATAAGAAGAGCACTCATCCTATTATAAATCTGTTTACCTCTCTGGACTGCATATACTGGAAATGCACTCCAGCCCTTTAGCTGTGCATGACATACCTGGTTTCAGGTAATATGAGAACCACACTTTAACTTTTTCCAGTACAGTATTATATTTCTTCCTCTCTTCACACACATACCATTTCCAGTTTATTGTTGTTAAGCATTAGCAAGTGTAGACAACAAAGAACTGGACATACATTGTGCATAGGCTCACAGTGGAAATGTAGAAACAAGTAATAAAGCGTTTGTAATGTGTTTAAAAAATAACTCAGTAGTGAATGTGAAATGCACTTAATTTATTCACAAATTCTGTAGTATAACAACCCCCCTTAATATATTTATTTTCAATTAATCACTTTACGATTAATAAATGATTATATGTCTTAAAATAGACCACACCAAATACAATTTGTATATTAAATACAATAGCTAATTCATAAAAACTGCTAAACATTTATACATATTCAAATCTTAAATCTTAATAAATAATTCATACGTATTAAAACTGACCATTTATTAACTGCAGCTCAGCTCTTGGCATTGCCTGTTCACCTGGATAAATTAAACTCTTGACTCTTATATCTAAACTTTCTAATTAAACACTTACTGCTTATACCTTTCCATCACCTTCCCATTTCCATATCTATAATTAACCACATAATACTTAAAGTCTTCACCTCTCAGCCTACTGTGTATCTCTAGAAGCACAGCTCTGAAACATACCATCTTATTCTTCCCTTTTCTTCTGTCTTCCCACCTATAGGATCATCTCCTTCCTATATTTAATAAGTTCTAGGTCTCTACTGTTTTTTTTTTACCTGTTATATTTTTCAGCATTTGTTAAGATAAATCATCTTTTTACTTGTAAATAAAATGTCATCACTACCTTACAGTATGATAATGTTTTTGAACTTCTTGTACAAATGAAGAATGTCGAATATCTGCACTACCATTTTTTCATATAACACACAACTTTAAAAGAAACATTTTCCGCTGTGAAAATGCTTCATCTTAAATGCCTTTGCAAATTATAATTTTCAGCATGCCATGATTTGTATGACACTGAGAACAGTAAGAACATTAATTTGTGGAGTCTTTAAATAATTATTCTTAATAATAAACCTTTAAATAACTTATTTTTGACTTACCCCATCTTCCTACCTTTATGCTGCTGACATAGTCCTATTCTGCTGAAATCATTCTGTCTCTTCTCTTGAACTCAAACTTCAAGTTCATTTTCCCTCCAATCAACCAGACTTCTGGTTCATTTTTATTCTCCATAACCCAGGAAAGATTATGGAAAATATACTTCATTTGCAACTCACTCAGTACATCAACCAATATCATCTTCTCTCTCAAAAGTATCATGTCTCTTGGTCTGGTCACAGTACATCCATATCTATCTGGACACTCAGTGACAACATTCTTCTTGGAATGCACAAAGACCTAATTATTGGAGCAATTTTAATTGACCCTTTGATCTTGTTAATCTCTTAATTCTTCTAGACTTCTTTCTTCTTCTTCTTTCAGCTTTTCCCGGTTAGGAGTCACCACAGCGGAACTCTGGCCCGCTAATGATTGGCAGTAGATTTTTTACGGGTGCCGAGGTGACAGCTCGATGCCCAACCTTCAACAAAGACATGCCCATTCTCGGGGAGGACATGCAAACTCCAGCCGAGAATCGAACGGGAGAACCTCTTGCTGTGAGGCAATGCTACCGCTGCAAGACTATCTCAGTGAAATAGGCATTAGTGATAACAAACAGCCCTGGTTCAAAAAATCCCTCTCTCACTGCTACTTCTCAGTTAATTTCAATTCATCAATGTTTACATCAGTCACTCTACAGAAAGGTGTCCACCAAGGATCTTTTCTGGCACCCATCTTCTTTTCTGTCCATATTAACAAACTCCCTTTTGAGTTACCCCATCTTCCTGTCCTGCATTATACTAATGTCATGGTCCTAGTCCACTCCATCCATTCTGTCTTTTCTCTTGAACTGGAACTTCAGGCTGATTTTCATGCCCTTATTCAACGAGTCAGTGATAAACGATTACTACTAAGCTCCTCTAAAACAAAAACAATGCTGTTGGGACTAGGCAAAAGTTTACTTTTATAGTCAGGCCTTTAAAAATCCTTGATCATCTTAATAACACTATTGAAAATGTCACTTCAGTCAAACACCTATGCACTTGGATAGACCCCTTCCTAAATTTCCAACAACACCTGGCCTATGCAGACAAAACTATCATCTCTCTTCTATTCTATGCTAATACGATCTTCCCTTTTCCATCAAGTCTCTGTAGAAATACCATATGTAAAGGCACCTTACTTTCTCAGCTAGAATATTATATCCCACTAATTGCTGCAGCTTCTAAAAGAAATATGTACACCATTCAATGCATTACAAATGCCATTTGCAGATTCATAACTCAATCTCTCCTCCCAAGAAATGAACACCTCTTCAAAACCATTGAAAAAGCTAACTGGCTACCTGTGAAACTACATGCTGACTCTCTGTTTGGCTCTCAGCTGTTTAAACTTATCAAGAATGACACCTTCCCTCCATTAGCTTCCAGAATATTCAGATATGCAGCAACATACAACCTTAGATATCCTAAGCACTCAAGTCATCTCCAAACATCTTCATTCCTTTCATCCACCTACATACCTTGCTCTGACTCTAGTTTTAGCTGTGATTCTTTCAGAATGCCAGCTCTGATTTCCACACTATATACAATGCATGTATGTATATTTGTGTGTGTGTGTGTGTGTATATATATATATATATATATATATATATATATATATATATATATATATATTTATATATATCACTCAGTCTGTATATAACTTCATTTAACTAGTCCCTTTATTCCCTCAGGCCAAGTATGATATTCACTTTGTAGATAATATATGTATATATTGCAATTTATCATTCACCCTATATGTATAATGTCATGTGACTATTGTTTTTTGGCCTAGGATAAGAATGAAATGGTTCCAGCATGATCAGTGCTGTACCCTGGTTAACAAAGGCAAAAACATATATAATAACAAATAAAATAAATAAAATAATATCATGATGATAGTAAAATAGACTTTTTGGTTAAATATACTGCATTCTAAAAAGGATTTTGCAGGCCATGTCTTCAAACTAGAAAACTTGTGATTTAAAAAAGATATTTAGGAGCAGTAAGAGAGAGGTACAGCAGTGTGCCTGTGGAACACAGATCAGCAGGAATAGCGAACAAAAGAAACAATGTTGTTTCTCTGCAGCTGCTTTTGTATTGAGGGAATAAATAGTTCAGGTGAGCGCAGAGAAGGCCAGGTCTCAGTGGGCTGTGCATCCACAGATGGGGTGAAAGGTTATTAGTTATAGACCACAGAGTACTAGTAAAAGAACAACAGTTAAATCACAGTAGGCTGTGAGACAATGTGTTTTATACAGAGGTTTATGATTTAAGGAAAGCCTGTTGTTTAACTGTGTGACATATAGTGTAAGCATACAGCAGTGAAACAGTCATCTCAAGCTAACATTTAATTGAATGGACCAGGCTCTGCATATTTTTGTAGTCTTATGACTGATTTTTGACTAAAAAACTTGGACATGTTTTATGATGTATTTGTTGTTATTGTATTCCCTTTTTAGTCCATTTTCCTAAGAGTTTTCTTTTTATGACTATATTTTTAAGGAAGTACTATAACTCTGGATCAGAGGCAGTAGCAACCTTTAGAATGCACACCATAGTCACAAGTCATTTGAAATCACTCATTATATAGAGGCACTGTCTCTCTATTCATAATCCACCTAGTACATCCACCTCCCCACTCCATGTTTAACCTATCTGCTATTAGTTGCCCTTAGCTGTTATGTGAGACACATTGTGCAGTCAGCTTTTCTACTGGTATCATTGCAAGTACAGTATTTGTCCCGGGCCCCTTCAATAACACACATCACACCAAATGACATTTGACGACCTTTATTAAATTTCCATAACATAGCTTTGATCACCAACTTTATTAATTACAACTATTCATGATATAATTGATTCTAAATACAGCACAACATCCTTGTAATGTTAATCAGGGCAGTGTACCTACTCACCCTGCCCCAGTAAGCAGCGTCCATACCTCTACTCACTTACTTTACTTATGAAGCAGCGTCCCATCTCACTTCATACACCATTCATTGTAATGTTAATCAAGGCAGCGTACCTACTCACCATGCTCAACAAGCAGGGTCCATACCTCTGCTCACTTACTTTACTTATGAAGCAGCATCCCAACTCACTTCATACACCATCCATTGAATCACCATCCACCAAATAAGCACCATCCTTACCTCAGCTTGCTTATCTATTCAGCAAGCTTCCTCCAACTACTCATTTCCTTTCCCCAGATCTTTGAAATGAACATCCAGACATCAGATGGGGAACAGAAGAGGGCAAGCCTATCCCTCTTCTCTGCCAACCAGCCTGACCAGGCTGTTCCCCCTCCCTTCTACCCAAAACTAAAGAATCCACTTCCCCTAAAGGGAAGGGTCATGCCAAACATCATTTGGTGTACATTACCCAGACCTTACCAGACCCTGGCAATTACCTAATGCTTACCAAAACATCACCTGCCACTGGAGCAAGAATACTCAACCCCAACCACCAATGCTACCTGACCTCTAGCAAGGAAGACCCCAGCTAACAATGCAATGTGAAATTCAATTCTGGTACTCCCCAACAATTTCAAGCAAACAAGACCTTACCTTGTGTCTACATATTCAGCTGCACTCCTGGAAAACCATCCTCCTTTCATACACCTCCATCAGCTGCCACATTCCTCAGCCTTCAATCTTGCCTGTTGAGTCCACATTCCTTCAGTCCATCAAGTAAAATCCACTCTGCACATCTCATATGCCACCTCAGTGCTGTCCAAGGACCCCACTGCTTATCTGACACCAAAGCATGATCATCTGCGAACTCTGTATCTTATTACTGGAAATCGTCACACCATCATCTATAAAGGAAAAGACAAAAGTAAATCCTCTAATATATAATGAGAAGGCTCCATCTTATACCCACCTATTCCAAACTACAGCCACAGCATTCCAAGACCCCATCTGCAAGAAGGAAAAGACATGTTAAGTCATCCAAAATACATAACACACATTTGAAGACATCTTCAAGAAAAACCTATCCTGCCAACCCGGGAAGGAATGTATCACCGCCACCCACATCTATGATAAAGCAGGGCCCAAATATAGGGGCAAGGCTTATGTTGCTAGACTAACAGACTAATTATTAACATGAATTTTGAAGGGTATGAAGTACCAAGCTCAAATGTCTGTCATTAATTTCTAAATAAGCAGCCCCTGCTAAACTTGAACCCAGGACCCTACACACCATAGACAATGTGATTTACCATGAAGCCACGACAAATATACACGTTGCAACTGAATGTTAAATTGAATCAACATTTCCTCATTTACAAATAACAAATGAAGTATTAATATAACTATACAGCAGTCAGCATACCCCTTCCCTGTTATAGCTTGCCACCTCCTCCAGTCTTAAATTCAAACCCAATCCTTCATGCCCGATAAACTATCTGCTCAACAACATGAGGTGTAACAGTTCCAGTAACAGCCGAGAGGTATGCCCTAATGGTACACCCATGTGCGAAAGCCATTGTTATTCCTAGTTACCGATCAGCCCCTGAAAATAACCCAGCCAACCAGCCCAACACTGCATAACCAAACCATCAACGCAGAGTCCCCTATCACATGCTTTCTGATCAATGCTATGTCTTGGCACCTTATTATTTCTCAGCAGGGCTTTGGAGGGCTGCTGGGCTGTAATGTATGAATGTCAGTCTCTTTACAAAGAGACACATTAACTCTGTCTTTAAACAGACACCACACCTCTGCAATGCAAGACCTAGCTGCAGAAACGTACCCGAGAGATCGAACGGGAGGCACCATGGCCAATTCTCCACCACCGCCAAAGAAACCAGGGTCCCCTCCACCAAGTCAACCACTCAGCCCACCAAGCTCACATTCCTCATTCTCAGACTCTGACCAAGCAGGCATCAAATAGCTGAAAGAAGACTTTTACAGGTCAACCGCAGCATCCACACGCCATTCCCTTCCCCCATCCCACGCATGCACAGGGGCATCCAAGCCAATCACAAATTTTTTGAAAACATCTCTCCACCAAAATGTTAACCTTAAAACTGGTGTGCACAGCAAGTGCCCAGCCAAGATGGTAAAAGTGGGGGCTAGAGCATTTGATTTTAAAAACCCCTACCCACCAGCCTTCCAAGATGTTAAAATTGCGGACCAGAGCATTTGGTTTTTACAACCAACTTCGCAATTATTGCCTGGGGTTAGTCACCCATCATATTTACATTACAAGCAATTTTAAACCATGAAAAGCAGGACCAAGTCCCAAATTCCGGCAGGACCCTCACATTGCTTCCTACAAACGTAACATGTCATGTCAAAATCCCCATTTTCATTGGCATGGTCAGAAATCAGACTGGTACAAAGAAAGCCAACATGAGAAAATCTGGGCATTCTGTGAAATCTGTACCAATGTATTGTACCTGCACTTCTCTGAACACCCTTCCCCCCAATTCAATATAGCATTTCCATCCTCTCTTTATATAATGCTCATTTCTTGCCCTTCTCAACTCCAGTATTCAATAATCATGTACAAGCTCAATGACAACGGTGAACAAAGGACCAACACAACTGACCTTTAACACCCGTATTGGAATATCACTTAACACAGGCAGTCATACATATATCAAATAAAACCATAGGAACATGTTCCCAGCTGCAAATAGTATACATCAGGTATACTGGTTTTTGCGGTTATCTCCACTCTGAAAATATATAATATCTAACACCTGTATTATTGTTTAATACTCTAACAAATAATCTGTCCCCTTCCATGATAGCACTCAGGTCTTTACCCAAAAGTACTCCTGAAATGCCCCCAAACCAACATTTCTGCGAACCACTACATCTATCCTGGATGACACCAAGAGACCTGCATGCCATGACAGCAGTTGAGAGCAGCCGACATCATAAGCTCTCAAGTCTCCCCTTCGCCACCATTACTGCTTAACATGCAGGGCAAGCCTTCTTGTTGCTTGTCACACATCCTAGCCCACAAAATGATCACTTGACGGCCCATCCGGTCTCACAAACCCAGTCACTTTGACTTACGGGATCAACAGTATTACTATTAGTAGCTACACTACTAATCTTAATGTCATCTGCAAAAAATGTATTTATTTTTTTTTTTATTACAAACCTTCCCATGGTTGGGCAATCTGACATCAAAAGTCCAAATAATAAAAGACACACTACTGACTATTGGGGAAATTCCCTTAGCAACAAGCATGTAGTTTAAACACAGACTCCTAACATTTACACTGCATACTGTGCCCTCTATCAAAACTTTAAAAAATAATTTGGGCCTGTAATGGCACCGCTTTAATATGCAACAGCCACAGAGCTCCATTCCCCACAAGGAGAAATAAATGCAAAAGCCACAGCCATCGAGAACTCAACCCCCAAGGACAAAGAAAAACACATCCACACACTACATACCTCTCAACATCTCATGGCCAGCAATATAAACAAAATGTCAATCACAAGGGAACAATGGCCCAACGTAGTGATGGGACCATCCTGCAGTCAAACGTGCCTTACCACTCCTCAACAAGAGCCAAACAAGCCCACAACCAAACCCAAAAATCTAAGATGCCGAAAATTTACTTCTTTTAACCCTGCCCTCCCCTCCTAACCATTAAGAAAATGCGCATGCTCAATGAGCAACTGTACGCTGGTAGCCTGCTGAACACTACAAAATGTCCCCTGCGACTCTAGTGGGCACAGACTGATTATAACAAGCCATGTAACACCCAATTCTGGCTGCATTAAGCATAGCCGCTCACTCAATATAAAGTACTAGCTGGAATACCCCCCAGCCACCACCGCGGATGCCCAGCCATAACATTAAACATTTCTCAGCCACGAAAATGAGTTGTCAGTTCTAAGCCAACTCCACCTCAGGAAACAAAGTACGCATGCCACCAACGAACCAGGACCATGAGCAGCGAACTGCCTGAAAACAGAAAAACCTCCAACCATCATGCCTGCATCCCTCTATGTCACATGTATACTGAAGCAGAATCTGCATCTGTGAGATGCCCACCTCACAGAGTGAAAGCTTGGCTCCTTTTCCCTTTTTTTATCATAGTGTCCTATTAGTAATATTTTGCATGGGTTTTAGCGATTTATATAAATAAACATTTTTCTGCTATTTTCTTTTTCCCACTTTGTTTTCATAGCATCAGCTATTTTTTGTGCTTATGAGTTTTTAACCAGAAATACATGAGACAAATATAATTTTCCAGAGGCAACTCATTACCATAATCTAATTAAATGACTTGCAAGAAATCATACTTTGAATGTAGCTATTTGTAGGTAACAGCAGAGGATGACAAAATGAAGGTCATTAACACAATAAGTACAATCAGAGTACTTTTTATTTTGTGGACTAACTTCTAGGCCAGCATCTCGTATGCAGTTAAAAAGTTGGTTATGTCTGGCTAGAGAAGATGATGCAAAGGAAAAAGTGAAATTTGTACCTTTATTGATCTCACCTCAGCGCCACTCCAGACTCAATACAGCTGAGGTACCCGCTGCATGATGCGCATGCATGCACCGACCAGCCTAAAGCCCGCGAAAACCCAGTCGCAGCTTCATTGAGGCAAATACATCAAGTTGAAAATCACGCACTAACCCCACCAATGGATCCCGAACAACGCGACCGCTCAAAAACCACCACCACTGATGAGCCGAGAGCCCTAGTGCCAACAAATCTCACTGACACACACCTCCCATACCGCACTCAGCCACGGAAACTGCAAAACTCTAAACAGCAAATGTCTGCCTTGAAAACGGGACAAACTTACCTCTGCAGGCAATCCACCTGGGATCCTGAACCAGAGCAATGCTGTACAATACTCAAAATACCCTACTTCTCCACATTAATTCTCAAACCTGTGCCCCTTCCCCGAAACCACTGTATACAAGAAAACATTTGCAACTCAGCGACGCACTATACCCAACAATGAAAGCCTACCCAAAAGAGAAGAAACACGGCAAAACACAATTAATCCAGCTTCCCTTGTAACAAAATTAAGGCCAGACCTACCTGTTCCCAACTACCTACAGGTCGTCATGGACATGATCCTTGTAGCAGCAAGTTCACGCCAAAATGTGATTGATTAACCCAATTACACTAGACTAAACCTCTTAAGTCCCTCCCTATCATTACCTCATTTCCTCCCAACCATCCCTGCCTCCACTTAACCCTTTTACCTCCCCAACCCACTTAACTCCCTTTAATATTAACCTAACACCCAACCCCCCCATGACGATGTCCCAGGACAACTTTGTTTGTTCCAAACTTCATTTGTTATTTATTGTACCTTGTATTCTAAACTCTTCATATACTGGCTGACTAATGGCTAAATAATAGTACATGACATTTACCCCTTGTAAGAAATGTCTGTCCTCACCAACAATGAAAGACAAATCACCTTGTGGTCCTTCTCTCACCAGCCTTGTAACACTTGTCATCCTTAGGAACTTTAGGAATTGCCTATTGCTAACAGATAATGGACTATTACTTTAGATCACACAATATGTGTGAGATTAAAGTATCCATACAAAGTGGGGGTGGGGTCACCCTCTCATCTAAACAGATGCTCTTTGACCAACAGCCACTTCCAGCCACATACACAATTTTATATGAACACAACAAACTAAGAAATGCTTAGGCTGTTAAAAATAACTTAACAAACCTCCTAAAAACAGGAAATTAAAGCCTCAGCAGAAATAAAATAATACATCTCTACCAACACCAAATACATCCAAAAGAAGTCCTGCTGCAGACTGCAAACCTTCTACAGCCAGTAAGCCTATAAACACAGTAAAAAATAGAAATATCATGGTAGTTGATCACTCTATTGTCAGACAAATGGGATGATGTAACAGTTTTCTGCCCCTCCAGTGCCAGGATCAGCAATGTTTTTAGGATTCTTCAATCCTTCAACCTGAGCAATCATGAATGGTGACAAACCATCTAGGTGTGCATGACTTAAGGTACTTACCTCTAAAGTACATGCAGAGAAATGCTTTGGATCTCACCATGCATATGTCAGAAGTAGGTTAGCTCTGGTCCTGAGTGGAATCTTACCTTCTTCCAAAATGGCATTAAACCACAAAGAAAAGATACTTGGCTTCAACGATTGGCTAAGTAGTTTGCTATCATTCTAGGGGTGTGCCAGCCTGGGATGTGATGGTGGACAACACAACTGGCATTAGAATGGATGACCTTCACTTCTTACTCTATGATTTTTGTTTACTCACCAAAGCTCTTGCTGTATCCAAACTACCCCTTTTTAGGTAAAGGTGGGCAACTAAATTTCAAAGCACAGTTTTCAAAAGGGATTTATGTCATTTAATCAATATGCCAAAACACTGAGTGGAAAAAATGTCAACATCAAAACTAACAAAACAAGAGAAACATATTTTTTGCAGAAGGGCAATCAGCTATGCATCCCACACATCCCTTGCTAGTTATATATACTAACTTCAAGACTGCGCAACAGTGAGGAAACAGCCAATTCGACATTCCCACCTGTTCCATGATTGCACTCAACTCTTCCTCTATTTTATTCTATTGTTAGCTGTTATGGTATTTAATGTTAGCAGTTCACTGTTTTGTCACTCAGTGTTAAGAGATGTCAATTAAATGACATCCATCCATTAAAACTACAGCAGATTCCAAATCGGCCAATAAAAAGGCTGTTCTAATCAACAGCAGATGTATAAAGAACACATTGCCTGATCTTGAAGCTCCCTGCAACTTCATCACATTTATGTCTATGTGGTAACAGAAGGATTTTAAATGTAAAGACAGCATTCTCTCTGTACAGTGGTTTAATGTGTGCAATGCATTCAGGCATGAGTAAAACTGGAACAAGGTAGGGTGGTTTCATATCTGTCAGTAATCATATCACAGCTAGGAAGATCTCTTGACACATGAAAACAAAACTTGATGAGCTCTAAAATACCATAAACAAAACAAATTTTCATTTTATTGCCAACAATAAAGCACTTTCCATGTCCACAGTTGTCCATGAAAGACTCGTTAATGCACATGCAGAGTTATCAGTAATGAAAAACCTTTCATTATGGGTGATTCAAGTTATCCATTGTTAAACTGGTGTACCCAATATGGGTATGGATGAAGTATCTTGTGTGTAATAAATGATAATTCCCAGAAACAAATACCAAAATAGAACCCTATATGTAGGAACATTTTAAACATTGCCCTTACAAATTTTGCACCCTTATGCACCACCCATGAATTATCTCCACCCCTAGTTGAATATATCCATAAGTTAGTGACCTTTTTCTTTAGTCTGAAAAACTACCACAGTGAACAACTCTAAATGTAAAGACTTGAGACATGCCCACTTACTCGAAGTCTAAGATGACCTTTTCAAAAGTTATTTGCTCCACTGTAGAAGCAGCTGCCATTTATGTAACTGAGTTCTACTGCCACCTTCAAAATTGTATAGATCTAGCAGTCACCTCTAGAGCCAAATATTATGGTAAATTTAAAAGCAAACCCTCTGAATATCCTCCGATATAAATAGGCTGAACAAAGAAAGAAAGAAACAGCAACGTCTAAAGTCCTTAGAGGTAACATTCAGAACTGCTAAAAATTGTCACCACCTTCACTGACCAAGGTGCCATAGCAAATCTACTGGATGATAAATTTAGCTCTAATGTCACCCCACCCCCACTATATCCTGTGAAATCCCTTCTAGCATATCTCCCCAACTATCAACAGGGAGCAGGTCCATCTGACACTCACTAAGGCCAAAAACACTGCTTCAAGGGACCCCAACAATATTCCCAGTTGCTTCCTAAACAGCCTAAAACAAGACCTAGCAGGATCACTTGAGCCACTTTTCAACTACAGCTTCAAGACAGGTTATGTGCCAGGTGAATGCAGGGCAGCAACAGTCATCCCTCTTTGTAAAGGTGGACCATCAACAAACCCAGGAAACTCTCTGAGCTTGGCATAAATCCTTATATAACTCATTGGATTTCTGTCTGGCTCGTGGATAGGACCCAATAAGTTAGGATTGATGAGACCACCTCCACCAGGAGACTGGTCAGCAGTGGAGTACCCCAAGGCTTCATGATGGGCCTACTTCTGCTTGGCATCTACTTCTCAGAAGTAAATGCTGATGTCAAGGGGCTGTGGCTCAGCAAGCTCACAGATGACTGTAAATTGGGAGTGATCATAAATCGCCCCCCCCAACAACAGTAACATCCTACAAGAGGGTCTAACACAAACAAACAAACAACTGGCCATGGATAAAAACTCAGTGTGATGAAATTCATTATAGTGCCCTTTGGGAAAATATCCACCCAAATTAAATACTGCACCAATAAAACACCTCTAAGAGTTGACCCAATAGTTGGGGATCTGGGAACATATGTAGATAGTAATCTCACCTTCAATGAACATGTAGACAAGACAATACAAAAAACATTCTATGTCACCCAACCCATAAGCAAGGGTATGGCATCCTTGTCCAAGGAAGTTATAGTACCACTCTACTCAGCCCTTATCAACCCCACCATTGAGTACAGTGCCTCCTTTGGCATACACCTAACCAGGCACTTGCAAGACTTAGAACACCATCAATGATTTCTTACCAGAACAATCCATGGTATGAATACCCTGTCCTACACAGATAGCCTTAAGGCCTTATCTCTGTATTCATCCTCCTATACATTACTGAGATGCAATCTATGCCTAGCATAGAAAGTATCTTCAGATCTAGCTTTGATGGATCTCTTGCAAATCTGCAAAACAAACAGCACCGGAAACACTATAATAGTTTGCAATTTACACTTGACCAGTTCAGGTGATTTCTTCTTGGTAAAATTCATGAGATAGAAGCAAACTAGATAATGACTTTTTGATAATATCAACCAGACCCAAGAAAGCTCTAACCTGTTTCCTTGACTGGAGAATGGGTCACTCTTCTACAAATTTTATCTTTTTTTTTGGGGGGAGGGGGTCAACCCTATCCCTAGTAAATGCATTTGATCTTGATTTATCCCACTTTGTTTTTTCAGAGCACCAGCAGTAAGCCTAGCCCTTCTTAGAAGAAAGAAATTCAAGACTGTCTATTCCTAGAGAAGGTAGTAATTTCAGTCTTCCTAATGGATGGCAATGTCATCCAGAGAGATTGCAGCATATACATGAAGGAGAGGTTTCATTGCATGGTCCATGAATCTCTTGAACATGGTCTGGGCCCCTTGGAGACTAAATGGGTATCATTTTACTAAAGCAATTCATATGGTGTATAAAATTCAGTTTCTTTTTATCTTCAATAATTAATGGAGCATGCCAATAACCCTTCTTCAAATCCAGGGCAGTTAGAAACCTAGTACATCTTCTGTAACTGTTCCACTACCGCATCTGTCCTGGGCATAGGTTAGCTGTAAATTAAAATGTTGGGTTTTCTGAACTCATTACACAACTGGACATATCATATTGTTTTGGACCAGTACTCTGGGACTGTTCTAGTCACTAGTGGACTCTTTGCTGACTTCAGTACTTGAGTACCCTGTATGGTCTTAAATAAACCTTTCCCTGGAATTGTTTCTATGTGGTATCTATTAAGTGTTGTCCCTCCTCACGACTCTGAAAGAATGTCTTTTTTCATTAGGAGGAACTCATGAATTTCATTTTTCAAAGGTTTTGGTAGGGTTCCATCTACCAAAAGATGGGACAGGGAGATCAGCAGTTTTGTTTTGGCTGTCACCACAATTGCATGTGTTTTCCTCCATGGCTTTAGAATACTAATATGCTAAATCTGCATGTTGCTCCTAGTCCCTGTTTGACTTATCTTATAATTTACCACATTTGTCTACTCAATTGCCTCACACACATTAAGTCAGGAATTTATTTTCATTTGTGGTAACCTGAATTAACACTTGATCTCCCACTTAAAATTCCTTATTCCAGGTATTTCTGTAACAGACTTCTTAATGACTGGCTTGTTCTTTCTCCATGTGGTCCCACACAATTGGAAGCACCACATTTAATCTTTCCATCACACCAAGCTGATACTTTACAACACTTTTGAAGGATATCTTCACCACCTTCTCCCACGTCTTAGTCACTATGATCAATAACCTTCTAGGTTGCCTGCCATGTAACAAGTCAAAGGAATTGAATACCATATAGGCTTGAGGTACTTCTGAGACTGAAAACATTAAATATGGTAATAGCTGGTCCCACGCTTTCTCGCTTTTTTAAAGAAACTTCCTTAACATAGACTCCATCGTCCCATGAAGTCACTTCACAAAATCACAGACTTGGGCGTCAGGTCCAGCAGTGGAAATCAGTCTATGCTTGTGGTGCTGGACTGTGTTTCTCAGTTTCCTGAAGCTATCTTTTGCTCTATGTCATAAAACATCTCTGTCAAAAACTTTCAAGTTAAATCACTTTGAACAAAGATGGTGTACTTTGACCCATTTGGATTTCTTTCCAATATGCCCATCCAGGAGAACAGCAACACCAGGTCATTTGCAACTGCTTTGGTATTAGCTTTTCTGAGAGAAATAGCTTCAGGAACCTGGGAAACATAGTCCAGCACCACTAGAATAAACTGATGTTCAGTGCTGGACCTGGCAAACAGCCTCACAATGTGCACAGCAATTCTTTCAAGAATACTTCTATGATAGGCTTTGGGATCAACGGATTCTTGAAGCCAAGGTTAGGTATGGACTTTGATTCACAGGTAAACTGGCACAATAATTCTCAATTTCCTTTAGGATACCCAACCAATAAAAAACAGGGAGGATTTTGCCTTTAGGCTTGTCTATGCCAGAATGCCCCTACCCCCTGCACATGACTATGGACAGTTTTCATGGATGCCTGCTTAAATGGCATGCATATGAATAGGTGGCATGCCATCTCTTCTCTTTCCTTAACTACTCACTCGATCAAGTCATTTTGCATTTTCAAGTGGGGATGAGTTGGTTGAGTCCCAACAGGAGGATCCCACCATCTGTGAATGCAGCTTTTACCTGCTTTTACCTTTACCATAAATGCAAATGATGGTACAATAATCTCCCCCGACCCCTCTACAAAACTAATAGGTGTCATTATTGATAATAACCTAAAATTCGACTTACATGTAAACCAATCAATCAAAACCATCAATAAAATACTAGGGTCACTTTACAGAATAAAAGCTTTCCTCACCCCTCCAGCCAAAACTGCCATAGCTCGCTCTCACCTACTTTCAACACTTCTATATGCATCCCCCCTACTCTTTAATCTAAATAAGACTGTACTTAATAAACTCTCAACCTGTTATAATCACATTGCCATGTTTGCCACTGGTCTATCTTTTAGGACACACCACTGCATCAATCTTAACCAGCTTGGGTGGCTTGAACTACACAGTCTATTCCAATATAACCCACTGATTATGGCTAATAAAATCCTTTATAATCTGGATAATACTTCGGCACTTAAAAATCTTATCACCCCTTATAATAATCCATGACTGCTTCGATCCTTGAACAGACTACTACTTCAGACAATCAAAATTAATAATGCAGCCGGTGATTCCCTCTTTGCAAACTCTGCAGGCAGAGCCTGGAACTCACTTCCAGCTGATATTACTTTGCTCTCCTCCCTAGGCCAATTTAAAACTAGACTCAAACAGCATCTGGCACTAAACTGGCTTTGCCACTGCAACAACCATGGCTAACTCTCATCAAGAATGTGAAAAATCTATTAATCAGATTACTATTGAACTTAACCCTGACTGTCACCAGGGAGTAACTAACCTGCTGAACTTGTCTGTTCATGTTTGCTTATATATTCTTTGTCTATACCACATTTGTAATATGTTTTCATTGTTTTTATTGTATCTGCTTACCTTGGAGCTTTTCTCCACAGGCCTCTGCTGAAAATGGACATGAATCCAGTCGGACTTTCCCGATCAACAAATGTACAATAAAATAAATAAAATAAAATCCCCCCACCAGCCTGGATATATTTTCCCCTAGCATGGTTCTGTATGTTGCCCTCTCACTGAGCCAACATGTTGGGAGGCTATTAGACTAGGATCCTCTTTCCCTCTGTTTGTGTCTCACTCCTCTTTTAGAAAGAATAGCTCACTCCAGTGCTTTAAATGATTCTCTTTAGTATCCCCTTGAAATGAATCCCCCCATTTCTTTGGTAGTCTTCATCATCCTCCATGCTGTTGTGTGGCTTAGATCTGACTTTGAATTCTTGGCATGCTCTTTCATCTCAGAGTGATTGCTATCCTCTGCCTTCACTCTGTCTGTTTGCAAAGGGCAAGAGACCTTTTCTTCTCTAGACAGATTCATCTAGACCTTCATTCTTCCAATTTCCTCTGCTATTTCCCCCCAGGTCTTACACAACTTGTGCTTTCATATGCCTCCAGGTCGGTCTGTACGTTTGCAGTCAGCAAGATGATAAACTGCTACAGTTCTTGTTCTACTACAAGGGTTATACTGGGTCACATGGTGTTATCTCCCTCTCACTATTTCCGAAGAGTTCCATAAAAATGGGAACTCTTTCCTAATTATCACATCGTAGTTGAGACAGGGAACCATGGTTACTTCATGTAAATGTCCCTGTTTAAAAAGCCGCTTTAGCGCAGTTCTGCACGATTTTGCACAAAGCGCGGCATTGGGCATTGCTGCCTAAACAGATTTAGACTATTACCGGCTCCACAAAGTCTGCTCTTCACTTTTTCCCTTGGAACTGATCTGTATCTCTAAAGAAGCACTCTATTCTTACTTTATAGCCTCTCACCTGCACGTAGAAGAAATTTAAAGCACTAAATCCTCTCTTATACTCTTCTAAATCCTCCTATAACAGTCAAAAGTAGAAATCACAAATATCCTGACATGTCCAAAGGTCAGTTTCATGTGTACTCTCCAGTCCAGTTGGTAAATATGGGAATCTTAAGGAAGTGTTACAACTGCCTTATGTACACAGACAACCCTCTTCTCCTCCAAACAAGCTCAAATATATGGGAGAGATGCAACTATATTGCCAAACTGGAGGCTGAGCTCTCTCGACCCATGACTAGCACAGTCAATCAGGAGAAGAAGGTAACTGCACACATCACAAATCCAGTCTCACATAGACCTATAGAAAAAACAAACCAAACACATAAACACACAAAAACATACATAAAAACAGCCTAAGCAACAGAGACCTCCAAAGCAGACCACCAAGCAACTGCCACCCCACAACAATACCCACGTATCACATAGTCCACAAAGTCAGTGTGCCACACAGTCCCAGCCCATAAGGCTAAACAACACACCAAATACACTTGTAATAGGTGACTCTATAGTCAGATACACTGACGTCCCACTCACCAGGCTGAAGAAGGAGAAGGTCACTGTAAGCTGTCTGTCGGGTGCTAGGATCTGCCACATAACACATGCACTCAGGTCACTCCAAAGCAAGTACAAATATGACTCCGTCATTGTCCATGCTGGTGTGAATGACCTGAGACGTACCTCCCTTGACTACATGAAAAGAGACCTAGAGGAGCTCTCTGATCATGTAGCCCAGGCTGGTATGACCCTGACCTTGTGTAGCATCCTACCCTCACCAAGAATGATGCCACAGTATAAAGAAAAAATGTCAAATTCTAACAATTGGTTAAAATATTGGTGTCACTCAAAGGGGATCCAGTGTCTGTTAGCCTGGGATGACATGCTCGACAAGCCACGCTGCTTCACTAGGGACGGCTTGCACCTGTCACCCCTGGGCTTTTGAAAACTGGCTAAGGCTCTTGCCACCCCCATAGTGCCTTTTTTAGGCAAGGCTCAAAAGACAAACCCACCTCCATAGACAATACAGAGAAAAAGAAACTAAGGGTAATGCTGCTTAACGCCAGAAGTCTAAACCTCAAAATGCACGCACTCGAGACTCTCCTCAGTATGGAGAACATCTATGTCTGTACAGTAATGGAGACCTGGTTCAAGGCTCCTGAAAGCACCCCAGCACTACCAGGTTATACTTCATACCATGCTTTCCGGCCACAAAACTCGGACCAAACCACAAAAGGAAGGGGAGTATCCATATACATGAAAAATACCCACACCTCCAGGTTAGTAGCACTGCACGAAGCAACGGAAACCATCCACATGCAACTAACAGTGGGCAAAACTGCTTTTCAGTTTATAGCCTGCTACAGATTACCCTCCCAAGCTCAGGAACCCCACTCAGCCTTCCTGAAAACACTGGACAACATGAAAGTCTCTCCAAACACCATCATATTGGGTGACTTCAACTACCCAAACATTGACTGGGTAAACTACTCAAGCCCACACACCCTTACCCAAAGGTTCCTAGAATTTATAAACTCAACTGGTCAACACCCCCACATGAGGGGAAAACATATTGGATCTGGTCATCACAAACATAGGGACTTATAGCCTTGCGCGGAACATAGGATAGGGATGTTATGTTCACAGAATACCCCCTCCTCTGGTAAGGGCAGACCACAAATTAATCTCACTGGACATCCATATCCTGTCCCCAGCCCCAGCCAAGGTAACCACGGTGAAGAAATTCTCAAAAGCAAACTTCACACTTCTCAAAACTGAGGTGGTAACCTTCAAAGCCCCTGGACCACTGGAAAACACAGCTCAAACTGCAGAATCCTTCGCAAACACATTCTATGGACACCTACAGGAATGCATGGATCATGCCATCCCAAATAAAACCAAAACTCACTCCTCCAAAGGCAGGAGATCTGTCTGGTGGACCCCAGCCATAAATAAGCTGTACAACAAAAGGAGGAAGCTACTACATGATAGAACAAGATCCCAAAAAGGGAAGGCATCTCTGAGCAGTACTAGCAAGAAGTTACGATTCCTCATAAAATCATCTAAGGCCAGCTTCAAAAGAAAAATTGCACAAGATACTAAGGACAACCACAAAACATTCTTTAGTTATGTCTGGAACCTGGGCGGCAACTCCCAGATATGCTCCGAGTTAGTGCAAAACGACAAAAAATACACTGAACCAGCAGACATTGCCAACATCCTGGCAGACAGACTCAGTGCAAATTTCTCCCCCACATCCCCCCCAAAAGAGCAAATCTCCATCCCAACAGAGTGTAACCTCCCAGACATCACAGATGATCAGGTGAGAGCTGCCCTCTCCAAAGCAAAAAACACAGCATCAATGGGACCAGACGGTGTCCCGGGATGCGTCTTACACGAGCTACAAGATGAGCTAAACCCCCACCTTAAGTCCCTGTTCAACCTCAGCCTTACCACAGGATATGTACCCAAGGAATGGCGTACAGCAACGGTGGTCCTGCTCCACAAGGGAGGTGCCACAACGGATCCCGGAAACTATCACCCTATAAGCATGACTAGCCTGGTGTGCAAAGCTATGGAGCATATCCTCATGGATCTCATAAACAATGATATCGATAACCTTCCGACACTGGATCCTACCCAGTTCAGCTTTGTTAAAGGCAGGTCTTGCCTCTTGAACCTGGTCGACTTCTTTGAAACAGTAACCAGGGCCATAGACAAAGGGAAAGTGGTCCACACAGCCTACCTAGACCTCGCAAAAGCCTTCGACACAATACCCCACTCAGGTATCATAAATAAGCTCACTAGCTTAAATGTCAACCCCTATGTCAGAAGATGGGTTGCAAACTGGCTCAGGGATAGAACCCACATGGTCAGAATTGCAGGTGCCTTGTCAGACTCTAAACCAGTTACAAGTGGAGTTCCACAAGGCTCAGTCCTGGGACCTCTCTTGTTCAGTATTTACTTCTCTGAGGTACAGGCAAACATGGGAGGACTATGGCTGACAAAATTCGCAGATGACTGCAAACTAGGAGCCATAATAGACTCTCTGGCTGACACAAGCATACTCCATAAGGGGCTCACAGTGACAGATAACTGGTGCCAGAGTCATGGCCTAAAACTAAATGCAAAAAAATGCATAGTCATCCCCTTTGGGAAAAACAAAGTGCCCACAGACTACCACATAGGAGGTAACACACTAAGTATGGAGGAAGTAATTAGGGACTTGGGGACCCAAGTAGATAGTAATCTCTCCTTTGACAATCACATTGCCAAAGTGGTTAGAAAGACCTTCTATATAGCCCACCTCATCACGAAAGGTTTCACATCTAGATCAAGAGAGGTCTTTGTGCCACTCTATTCATCACTCATCAGGGCCATAATTGAATACAATGCCCCATTTGGGATGTACCTTACCTGACACCTGCAGCAACTGGAAATACCCCAAAAGTACCTCACCAAGAGGATAAAGGGACTCAAACAGATGCCCTATGCAATTAGGCTAAAGAAACTAAGGCTCTACTCAGTTGCTTACCGCTTACTCAGAGGCGATCTGTGCCTGACATATAAAGCCATGTCCAACCCAGAATTAATGGACATGCTCAATCTCAAGAAATCCAAATCCCTTAGAGCTACACGTTCTAGAGACTTAAACCTGAGCACAGAAATAAATAGGACATGCTGGAGGGACAGATTCATACCCCAGAGACTCCCATCACTCTGGAAAAAAATCCCAGTCCAGGTTAGGCAGAGCCCCTCACTGACCCTCTTCAAGAGAAATCTTGATGAGTGGATGGGAGATCGTAAGTATACTCCTGGGATCACTTCTGGGTCCCTGCTAGACAGAGGCACAATAAACTAACCATAAAGGGACTATATTCTGTGACCTACTATTCATAGGCACAGTCTACAAATCTAAAAGGGTGGCGAAAGCCAAACACACTCTGGCTAGGCTTGTAAATGCCCTAGGGCAGATAGCCTAGTATCACCCTATGAACCCATGAACCTAAGACTTTCCTGAACTGAGGCTGTACCACCATCTGTGAATGCAGCTGATATATATATATATATATATATATATATATATATATATATATATATATATATATACACACACACACACACACACACACATATATATGTATATATATATATATATATATATATATATATATATATACACACACACACACACACACATATATATATATATATATATATATATATACACACACACACACACACACACACACACACACACAAACATATATATATATATATATGCTACCTTAATTGATTTGGAAGAGTAGGCCTTCTTTTTACGGATGCACTGTACCTTTACTAGTGGGATTATGCTGCCTGATTCCAGTAGCCCCTGTAGTTCTTGCCCATCCATCCTTATGAAGCATTCTATCAATTTTCTATTATAGCAATAATAGAATGCAGTTTTGCCCAGCGTAGTCTTAATGTGAACACATTCCATATCCTTTCCACCCCATCCTGATTCTTTAGATATTTGTACAGGAATTTTAACTTCCCCAGCAGAATTCTTGACAATGTGTCCTCACATAAACATTCATACACACACAACACACATATACACCCTGCACAAGCACAAACACACACAAATATATGGGTGTAGTTCACTGGTTCATCTGCTCAGAGTGTCAAACACATTTAGTACTGGCATACTTAGACAAAATGTCAGAATTTCAACAAATTCAGGTAGTTTACTGTCTGAGATCACATTGCAGGGAGTGGGTTTTAGCCCTTTCCCCACTGTAGTGCAATCTTGGAATTGGTATATATAATTAACAGGTGGTGTGGGGGTTTAGCATCCCAGCAGGAGGTTTGGTGTTCTGCAGAAAACATGTTTAAAGTTATTTTATGTTTCAATTTTTTTGTATTTCGACCCTTTGGGGCTGATCTTTTTGAGTTTAATGATTTGTGTCATCAATGTAATGTTAGGAATACACACACACACACACACACACACACACACACACACACACACACACACACACACACACACACACACACACACACACACATATGTATTTGTAGAGAGAGATAAAGATATATCATCAGAGGCAACTAGCCAATTAAATAAAATATTGGTGGTGTCTTTTCTTTGGCATAAGCAAAACAACAAAGGATTTACAATGTTAAAGGTGTTTGGCATAGCCTCCTTCTGCTTGGAAGCTTAGTAAAAAATTTCCCAGTTACTCCAAGTTGATTCAGTTTGTCCAATCTTTCCTATAGAATCCTATCCAGAACAGTTGTTTCAGGTACAAATCCCCCCCCCAAAAAAAACTGAAAGGTCATCTTCCTTCATTATCAAGGCAACAGCCCTCCTTTCATAGACATTACTAAGACAATAGTTGTTTGTTAACACCACACTGTGTAGGAACTTTCATAAATAATAATAAACCATACCTGTCTGTCTTTAAGTGAAATGCTACATTTACACCTTTATTACAAAATTTCTGTGTACATCAATAACATTTACAAGATTTTCTCCATTTACAAAATGCACACACTCACATATATACTGAATGATAGATAGATAGATAGATAGATAGAAAGGTGTATGTGTGTGTGTGTGTGTGTGTGTGTGTGTGTGTGTGTGTGTGTGTGTGTGTGTGTGTGTGTGTGTATGTAGGTACATTATGGCATAGTCAAGGCAGCCCAGTAGTGTCCCTTTAAGAATACGGCAGGTGGCTTAAGAATGAACAATTAATAAGAAACAACCACAGATATTACTAATTAAAGCCTAATACTGTGCTACTCAACAGGTTCTTGATATTTGGGTTTTGAGGAGCGTCCTTTGATGAATCTTTAAGGAGTTATATACACACACAGAAGGAAGTCAATAAGGTGGGGGTTGCTGTGAGAGAAAGGAGGAGAATGTACTTCAATTTATCCATTTGTGTGGAAGTAATAAGAGAACGTACTTCAGTTTATTCCTGCCAGGAAGAGCACTGCATTTAAGTTGCACTGGCCAAAGGAAGTGTGCCTAATTTGATGTACGTGACTTTTGTTCTGTGGAAAGAAGCATATTTATTTTATTTTATTTCTTCACCATGCAAATAATCCAACCTTAAATAACAGCTGGCTTCAGAATTTGCTTTCCTGTAACATAAGCTTTGCTACAACACTTATATTTACAAATGTGTATAAAATCTATTTCTGTGTGTCTGTTATACATATATAGATATATGTGTGTGTGTGTGTGTGTGTGTGTGTGTGTGTGTGTGTGTGTGTGTGTGTGTGTGTGTGTGTGTGTGCATGCTTGCAAAATATAGATAGATGCATAAAGAGATAGATTATAAGTACATATATATCTATGTCTATGTATTTATCTATCTATATATATTGCTAGGTATACGGATATATTTGTAAGTTCACTACAGATACAAGAAGGTCAACACTTGCAAACACTAACCTAGGAAGACTTTCTACTGTATACTGAATCTGAAAATACAATATTTCGAAGAAATTCCATTTTTATGAGTCACAAGTCTCTTGGCTTACTGTATATGTAATAGCAGGGGTTCATAAGGGTGAACCCACCCCTCCCCCAAACATCTGTTTCAAAGAATCTTATAGTGACATTCAGTTCTCACCACTGAAACTGGAAGTGATGGTTTAGTGTTTGTATTTTTGAGTGTCAGATGTAAGTCTATCAACTTTCTGTCACACCACCAGTACAATGTTGCATGGCCATTGGATGCAGGATGGGGTAGACATTAGCTTATTATACATAGGTCTGCAGGATCACATGTGGACCATACCATGGGGATGCAGCCACAGATGATGAAACGGTGGCATAAAAAGGGGCCACATAACATGGCTGTCAGTCATGCACTAAGGCATATGCCAGCCTTCAGTAGACAACAAAGCATGTTTCTGAGCGGCAAGCCTCAGTTATACCAGGGATAACTGGCACTGGCTAGGAGCTTTGTAATGACAGTCCATGCATTACACAAGACAGATAGACAGACAGACGGACCGTTGAGCCCTGTATAAATGTGAGGGCTATGGCTATGGCAATGGACACACTAATGTAGGGGGGCATACATATAAATGTAATGCCAAGTGTGAGATATGACTGTCATGCTGGACAGACATTCACTGCTATGTCAGACATCAGTAGCCTAACAGCACTGGCATAACATAAACACAGAGTGCGTGGGAGAGCATATTTTTCTGAATGGACAATGTATATTTGTCAGCAGGTGTCCAGTTCCAGTATAAGAGGTTTCCACTACTAGCAATACACAATTCTGATACTACCAAAAATATATGTATTTATAATATTACTGGTGTATGCATACCCCCCACTTTGGTGCTGTTATACATATCCCTCTGAGACATCACTTCAATGTCTCCAACAGTTGAAAAGCATAGAAGAAAAGAAAAATGTGCATAAATCAACTATCCTGTATTTGGTTGTCATATAAGCTCATATAACAGTGCAATGAACCTGTATGTGTAATCACTGTGGAACTCTGTGCTACTTTCTCTAACCTCCTCTTCTTATGGGCATTGAAGATCAGGACTGTGCCTCTTCAGGTCACTGCAGCAATGCTTGCACTACTTACCAGTGTGGATAATGCCCTTGGGCCTTGGCATCAGTTACCATCTTGGTAAGATAGTGCCAGGGATATACCTTGCACTTGGGAACCTCATAAAGTATCCCCTGCAGTGTACTCCCGGTTGACCATATGCAAGAAATAAAGAAGTATTTTGGAGTCTTTCCTTCACCATCTGGAATCCTTGCCACAATCAGCACCCTTAGAAGCTTTACCCATTCAAAGGTTACTGTTTTGAGAAAAATGGTAAGAGATTAGCATTAATGCAGACTACAGGTGTCACATGACATGCATTGATAGGCAGAAAATAAATATAACAGTGTGCAATGTCACTGAATAGTGCTACATAACTGAATGGTATGCCAAGGTGGTATCTGGGGGTGTGAAACTCATCATGGATTGATTATATGTAGCTTGTACAACAACCATCTTAACCTATAAGTGTAGTGCAGTCCATCTTGGGCTATAACACCTGAATCCAGGCATAGGTCAGTGACCCAACCAGGCATGCACAATGTAGTTTGCAGTCTTTTATGCATGTGCATGGTCAGGTACAATGCTCATTGTGCAACCTTAGTCTGACAAGCATTGCATACAATGTGCGATTCAGAGGCACTTAACTGCAATTGCCTCATAAGCATGGTATGTTACAAGCCAGGAAATTGCATACAAAATAAAGCTGCAGCCTTTGCAGTGCTCATCATACTACACAAATTCACTGATCATGAGGAAAAAACAATTGAAGCACATATCAGAGGGTGCACATGGAGCTACAACTTTTATGATAAGTGTTCAGAAGACAATGACATAGGTTCATAGGTTCATAGATTAGTACTAGGCTAACTGCCCTTGCAAGCCATTTTAAGCCTAGCCAATTATCCCTTGGGAGACTCAAACCCTGCACCTTGTATTTTAAGGCAAACACCTTAACCATTAGGCCACCCTCCCAACCCAGTCACATGTGCAGAGAATGTGTGTAACATTGCTGTTGTTTTGCTAGTGTAAGGAGGATGCCAGTCATCTGACTGCTGAGATGAAGAGGGACCTACAAGAGACTTTTTTTATAGAGCTGTGTAATGCATTTCCATTGTGCTGTACTGATTCCATAATGATGTGCCTTTGATGCAGACAGGGGACATGGGCCATATGCAAGGAGGTATTGACTTCCCAAATATGGTTATCTCTTTGGATGGGCTCCAAATGCAGTTTTGTGGACTGAGGACTATTCCATATCAAACATGCTGTTATGGGCTAGGGGATTGTACCAATAACTCTAACATGTTCTGTGCTTCCTCAGGCCTGACACATGGGTTACATGTGATATATTCATTGATGACTTGCATTGGGCCTTACACTTGTGATGTATTGAAAGCCTACAAAGGAAAATGTGCACACAATACTGGACATTTCCATAGTGGTGCCATAGCTGTTGTTAATTTGTTTTTGTTTTTCTTATGTATGGGCAGCAGCCACATGCAGCTATATACACAGGTAACATATACCACAGATCACCACTAAGGGTGATGGACAAGGTACAGGTACAGATAACTATAGCCATCTGCTTGTTTGATGGAGGTCACAGATGGGGTGATGTGGGGACCTGCTACATGGACCACATGTACAGATACAATGGATTACATATACAGATACACACACACTCTGCCGTGGTAGGTTGCTTTGGTACATACTAAGCAGTGTAGGGTGGTAAAGACATGCTTGTAACCTGATAAAATGTGTGCTCACCCTGAATATTGCTGTTGGGGGGACTGTGCTGTGGCTTCAACAGGTATTAGGGGCCAGTGATTCACTGTACATTTATATTTACATTTACAGACTGAGATGGTTCCTAAATGGAAGAAAAGAATGGAGAAGTTCTCGCAGTCAGAGTGTGATATACTGCTGCAGGACCCCATAAATATGGCTGGCAGATCCTTCTAAATAACAAGACTGACCAGACTATTCTTGGCTGTGGATAATGTTACCTCATTGCAGATGTAAATGCTGTTGGTGGACATAATATAGCAACATAGCAAGTGTGCCATAGGATTACTGATATGGTCCATCATGCCTGCAACAAACAACTTCCTTTGCATACCAAAGGATTGCCTTAGGTGAGGGTCTACCTACACAAGTATTTAAACTCATCCACCTTTGCCAACTCTACTCTCTGCATCTTCACCATTCCTCTGTCCTCCCTCTCATTCACAAACATATGTTCTGTCTTAGTCCTGCTGATCTTCATTCCTCTCCTCTCTAGACCATATCTCCTCCTGTCCATGGTCTCCTCAACCTGTTTCCTATTCTCACTACAAATCACAATGTCATCTGCAAACATCATAGTCCATGGGGACTCCTGTCTGATCTCATCTGTCAACTTGCCCATCACCATTGCAAATAAGAATAGACCAAGTGGATTATGGGCAGTCATTTAGAAGCCTGTGAATTGAAATGGCAAGTTATTTTAGATCTCACAAGGTTTCCAGGTCTGACTGGTACTTGTGCTATTAATCTTATTTTAAAACTTAATCATTTTAAAGTGTACTAATGCTTAATTGGTTTTAAATTTTGATAGGTTGATTTATTATCATGTGATGTTCTTTCTGTTTAAATGGATTTTTTATTTGTTAACTAGTTCTGATGAAGTTCCTAAACATAAGGGTCAAAAGAGCTTAATTAGTTTAACAAAGTTATTGCTGAGTGACCACTGTGCTCTCCTACATTTCATTGTTGCCTTCTAGAATAATTGTATTTAGTTTGTTGTTCATTTTGGGATTGTGTTACTGAGTTTGTCCCTTCACCAACATGCCCATTGAAATCCACTCCAATCACCACTCTCAAACACTTGGGTATACTCTCTACCACCTCATCCAACTCACTCTAAAATATTTCTTTCTCATCCATCTCACACCCAACTTGCATTAACAACATTCATCATCATACCATCAATTTCCAGCTTCATAAACATCACTCTAGCCAGCACTGTTTTCACCTCCAAAATACATTTGATATACTATTCCTTCAGGAGAAACCCTACCACATTTCTCCTCCCATCCACACCAAGGCAGAACAATTTGAACCCATCTCCAATCCACCAGGCCTAACTCCGCTTCCATCTGGTCTAATGCATGTGCAATATATCAACCTTCCTTCTCTCCATCATATCAGCCAGCTCTCTCCCTTTGCCAGTCATACCGACAACATTCAAAGCTTCTACCATCACTTCCACACTCTTAACTTTCCTTCTCCCCTCCTGCCTCCAGGCATGTCTTCCTCCTCTTCTTTTCCTTCTCTTTCGGTCAACACTACCCCAATTTCCACCAATACCCTGGTGGCTAGCAGTACTGGAGGCAGTTGTTGTTATTCCAGCCCTTGACCGATTAGGCATGGAAATCTGTATTGTTGTTCGCATATTTACCTAGCAAAATTTTTTCACAGGATGCCCTTCCAGATGTAACTCCCCCAATTTACCTGGGCTTGGGACTGGCACAAAGAAATACACTGGCTTGTGCATCCCCCAGTGGCTGGGTTCAAGCACTTTATAAATGTAAGCAACATTTTCAGCTGAGACCCCTAAAACTATTAAAAATATTGTTTTTAGATTAAGGTTATTACAACTTTTATTCAAGGCATTCACTTAGAAAGAAAACTCCAGCTATACTCTGTGGCATATCATCTGCTCAGAGGCGATCTCTGCTTAACATACAAGGCCATGTCAAACCTTGAGCTGTTGGACATACTCCACTTAAAGAAATCCCAATCCGTCAGAGCCACACGCTCCAGGGATCTAAACCTTGTCATCACAATGAACAAAACATGCTGCAGGGACAGGTTCCTGCCCCAGAGAATCCCCATACTCTGGAATAGACTGCCCATACATGTCAAGCAGACCGCCTCCTTGGCTCTCTTCAAAAAGAACCTTGACAATTGGATGGAAGATAGGAAATTCACCCCGGGGATCACATCAGTCACCCTGCTAGAAAGGGGTCCAGGGAAGTAAATATTGTGGGAAGAAATATCCAGGGAATTGTTATGGCTTGGCTTGAATAGACCCTAGGGCCGATAGCCTAGTAGTGACCTATGAACCTATATAATATGACCGAAAAAAAAAAGCAATGCTGATATAATGTTCAGGAAAAAAATGTATTCAGCAGAGTATAAAGTGTATGCCTGGCTATACCCTTGCCATACCATACTTAGATTCTTCCCCTTTTTACAAATCTCCATTATGACTTTATTTAAAACAAATGATCCTTTAATCCATATGACTTTTTTTGTTACCCTTTTGTTCTATTATCATGATTGAGATTTTTTCTAAATGACTATAAACGTTGTCACATCAATTCCAGCATATAGTTTATTCATCACTGGAAGGCAAGGTATACATCCATAGTTTTTAGGATAACTTGCAGGTTCACTCTTTAAGAGTATCTTTTTTCCCTGTTATTAACAAGACTGAGCATATAGTACTTCTTACTCAGGTCTAAATCCTTGTGTAAAGATGTTAATACTTTTAGCCAAAAGTTAGGCACTGTATCTAAACCCGTGGTTTTCCATTTATTAGCTTTTCTTGATTTTGTTTCAATTTCTCTGGCTGTTAGCTCATGCCACTTCATAACCTGTATATTTCAGCTTCTTACTCTTTCTTTTATTTCGTCTGTTCATTCAGCATCTTTGTTATGTTCCACAGAGTCTTCATAGACATTTCTCCAAAATGTGTCTCTTCTGTTTTGTTTTTTGGCTGTGTTTCGATTCCTTTTGCTTTGTTTTCTGTTTCTCTATATATTTTGTGTCATTAATGCATTTCTTATTTTGTATTTTTCCTTTATATTTATCTGCACATCTTATACATTTTTCTGTTTGTGCTGTAGTCTTTAGTTTATTATTTGCAACAGTGTATCATGGATCCTAGTCTGTTCTGATACTGTGCATTGCATTTATCACATCTACTTTCTAAGTATTTTCAAGTGTTTCAGCTTTATGGTTTCTGTTGTGTTTCTGAGGTACAGCCAAACTATCCATTTATGTTGTGCTGAAAGGTCAGTAAAAAGGCCAGAACATGTACGCCCACAGCTAGTGAGGTGTAACTTTATTTGCCTGACTGTACACACAATACTTTAAAACTATAAAAGCCATGGATATTCAGAAGCCAAATATCATATTACAGGTTGTATGTGTCAGTAATTTCTGCTAAAATTATAACACTTGTTCTGTATTAATTACCACATAAAAGTCGGATGTCCTCATATTATTGTCTGAGTAAGTGGTGATTACAGTTAAACGCAATGTGCAAAGTCGGGGAAAGCAGTGAGATAACTGCCAATCTATTTAATTAACAGTTGGACAAAAAGAGTACCTTTATAAGTGACCTTAATGTCTCGGAATGTAGAAGTGGAAGGAACATAATCTTCCATTACACTTGGAAGGTACTAGCAGTAGTGTTTTTTTTTTTTTTGTTACAAGTACCTCTCAAACATTTATATGATACTAAATTATATTATTCTAAAAACACTGAATGTCTTGTAGGTAAATACATTAACAAAAAAAAAAAAAAAAAAACTACCGTAATAAACAGATAATCGCATCATAAACTCATTGGTCTCAGTCTGTCATTATAGTGTTTGTGTTTCACTTTGGAGATTCTCCTTATAAATTACTTTCCAGCTAAGCATTATATTGTAAAATAATAGCTATATTTATGTGTGCCGTCCAGTGAAACGCATTTTACTAGAGTGTAATAGTACCTGACTAGTCTAAGAAAAATACAGTGCAATTATTGCTTTGAATTAAAGAAATATTATTTTCCTAAATGATGCTGGGTTCCTGGAATATATCACCAGAGGCAGTGCAAATTCCAAATCAGTGACAGTGTTCAGCTGTACTTGAAGGGAAAAAAAAAAGAATCGATGTCACATTGGTAGAGGATTTCAAGATTGCTGAGCCAAAGCTAACCACAAAACTTGTGCAGACTTGGCAAACCACAGATTTTTCATCTTGTCAACATTTTCCATGTGTTGTTCTATAGACAGAAGAATAATCCATTTTTTACTAAAATATTTCAATAGAAGTTTTAACTTGCAGATACATACTTAGATAAGCATCCTTTTTTCCTGTTTTACAATTTTCCAATATATGAATATTGGCTTATGGAAGCACTTCTGATAACATTTTAAAATTAAGCAGTATCACTTTTCAACCTGAAAATTCTGAATGGCATATTTTTAAATTGAGTGGAACCGTACCAGATGACTATCAAAAGACTCATTAAGAACAATATGAAGAATTGTTATGCTTGTCATTTATTCAGGGATATCACCTAAATTGTATTCCATTTACTGAGTATTGAGGCAAACCACTAGTCATACTAAAGGGGATGGGACAAATATTACTTAAATGTTAATGTTCCTAATCACAAAGCTTGCAGCTTGGTCATGTATTCTTTCATAAGTTCTTTTTCCCCTACATTGTCATTAATGACTCTTCACTATCACCACATCATTGAAATTCAGTAATAAACCAAGATGTCTAAAATTGCATTTGCAATGCACATAAAAAGAAATGGCAGGTAACAGTAACACAGCTGTTGTCAAAAGGGTATAATCTGGTGCTCTATATGCAGGTTTAACATACCAGAAAATAATAAAATTGCATAGAAGTATATTGCTGTTTCATCTTTGGTTAGGCCATTTGAACATTAACAATGATGTAAACAATCATCAGCTGGACTTTTTAGTACTTCTATGTCGCTTAAAAATGAGGGTGCAGCCATTTTAGCATATTTTGCTTAGCGGTATAATGAATAATATGCTTGTGAAAATAATGCAAAATAGAATCTTTTAATATTGTGTCCCCATTACATGTGAACGAATATAGAATCATTTATTTTCATCTTCTTTCCTTCCTCAGCCACTCTTTTCTTCTTTAACTTTTGTAGCATTCTTTTCTAATGAGGAACGCTAATTCGTAATTAAAATGGAATGTAATTTTCATAAACTGAATTTCAAGGAATTATACCCTCAAGCGTTTAATTTCTAGCTACCACTCTAATTCAGTTATAGTTTTCAATGACTGTCAACATGATGGAAGTTTGTTAATCAATAGTGCAAGTCCCAAAACTATGACAAATTATGTGTAAAATAACAACAACATTTGAAATTTGCCTTTAGATAATAAAAGCATTTTTGTAGGGGCACGATACCCTGTACCCCATAAACCTTTTACTTATGTATGCTTTCTCCAAAATAACTGTCCCTCAGAGTTCTAAACTGGCAGTTGGCACAGAGGATTAATGGATCTAGTGGCCCAGGGTTTGACCCCCAACCACCTTACATTGCTTAACAGGGTGACTCTAAGCAATTCACTTAACCAGACACCGCTTCCCGACTAAGTCTGGAAAAGGTCCATGGAAATAACTGCTGTACCCTGGGTGACAAATAAAATAATTAAAGGTAGAGTACTCCAAGAAATGGCAATTTCATAATTAGCATGTAAGTCTCAGTGACTGCACATAACTTCTTATACTTACAAGGATTGTAATCGTGGCCCTTAAACATACAATGGTAAAATTTAATATGCTATATATAATTAAAACTAAATGAAACTGCAATTCCAGCATACTGTATAAATATGAAAAAATATGGTGAAAAAATGTAAGAAAAAGTCGCATAAAAAAGTGTTGTGGCTTAATATGCCAAATTCCATGAAAACCTAATATTTTCCAGTAATCAATTAATTGATGTTCCATGAATTTTATGCTATTTTCCCAGAAACATGGAAAAACAGTGTTCTTGCTCATCTTTATTTAATGATTGTGTCATAGTTTATGGAACTTAAACATGGAAATTTGTGCAACTTAAAAAAGCAACAAATTAAAATACCACATTCTGAAAATTATATTACATTTACTTAAAAATATTCTGAAGGTCTAATGCTACTAACAGTTCACACTTTGTGCAAGGGTACAAGTGGTACTGTCTTATTTAACATTACAGAGAATATATTGTTCCAAAAACAACAGCACAGATATATAAACTCATGCAAAGCTTGTGTGCAAGTATTTCTACTTTATTGTTATTTGTAAAATTCTATATATCTGTTTAGCCTGTTACTGATATCACATTATGCACTTCCTAATGAAACATGCTATAACCTCAAAATGAATGCAATGATCTGTACCACAATGGTGGCTCAAGGACCTATACCGGGGCAAAGAAGGAACAGAGAAAAAGTAGCAATGAACTCCAAGCTGGGAAGTCTGGCAGAGAGGAATGTTCAATGAACTGTAAAACAAGAGCTGTGGAACCAAATTCAAAAAACAGTGTATGCTCTGGGCATGGAGCAACACTAACTCTGCAATCTATTAATGAAATGGGGAAAATCTAAAAAAAGCTTTCACGTGATGCATGCAAATGAAGTATTGTGTAAGCCTTCACACCCCTTATACAGAATTTCCTGAGATTGTATACAACTTTTCCAAGAATACTTTGGTGGTAAAAGTGGGTCTGTATCATTTTATCGAAGGTTCATTTCTGCAAACCTTTTTTTCATCAAACCATATACAGACAACACTTATTTCCACAAACATTCTATTCAATGAATTACTTTCCCAGTCAAAGTAATGAGTTGCCCAGCATTTGGACCATCACACAAAGCACAGTATTTTAAACCTACCCAGGTGGGGTCTGCACCCGCCACACCCCACCTAATTATATATACCAACTCTGACATTGCACTACAGTGGGGAAAAGGGTACATTTCTGATGCTGGGCAAATTAGTACTTTCCCTGGGAAAGTAATTCGTTGAACTAAACGTTCCCGGAAATTTATTCCTATGTATAAAAATTGTGACAGCTGCTTAGTTAACTGACCTTTACTCAGGATTTGAGTTTGATAACCAGTGGCTGAATAGCTGATAGCTTGACCTACCTACCTTCCTAAAGAATTCAAACCCGATGACCAGTACATGATTGATAAATTGATTGATAGCTTGATTCAAAGACTGCCTTGGCAAGGCAGATCTGCTACTGTAATGAGTTTAATGTAACTAAATGCATTGAGCAAGAGGATTTTAATTGCTGATTCTTGTAAGTAACTGATTTTTTTTTATTAAATTGTTTTTTAGATTTAACTTGGTATGTTGTCTTAGCCTTCCTTCTGTATATTGGTTTATCTTCAAGCCTCAGAACCAGGACAAAAACCTAAATCTGGAAAACAGAGGGAGCAAATGACAAAGGAGAGTGCAGAAAGATTGAATAAGGTATCAAGCCTTTTAGGGAATATAAAAGAAAGGATGAATGGAATAGATTTGGTTAGTCTGAGTAAGGTGGAAGTTAAGGTAGGTCGTGAAATATAGAGAACTTCCAAAGGTACTGAACTGCTATGCCTTAGTATTCCTTAAGAAAACAAGTGGTGTGTGACACTCTGGGATTTAGAAAAGCTATTATGGATGCAGCATCAGAAGGACACCATAAGAGAGATGGAAGAGATGGAAAGAGAACTGATCGGCCTAAATCAGGATGAGACATAAAGTTTAGCTAGGCAGACTTCAATTATCCTCAATGTAACTATCAAAACCAACCCTAGTTCTGGAGATACCATCCAACTTGTAGTGCTTGATAAAGGTATGCACGAAGTCCAGGTAACTGCTTCAACAATAGAATTAGTATCAAAGCCATTGAAAAAAAAAACAGAAGAAGCCACAACTCTAGTAGAATGAGCCTTAATTGAAAAAAGAAGGCAATTGCTTTGAAATGAGTAACAAAAGGAAATAGCCTTAGAAATCCATGAAAAGATAGTTAGCTTGGATACAGTAAGTCCCAAAGATCTAGGATGAAAAGAAACAAACAACTGATCAAATTTTCTAATAGCCTTGGTCATATCCAAATAAATTCTAAGTTGCCTATGCATGTCCAAAGTCTGCAGCTCTCCCTCTCAGTTTGTGGAGAGGGGGGGAAAAGTCGAAGATTTGTAGACTGATTAAATGATAGCTCACTAATTACCTTTGGCATAAAAGAAGGGTTAGTGCACAAGGGCAGTCTGTCCCGATGAAAAATCAAAAACGTAGGACAAGCCATAAGGGCCTTTAACTGAGGCATCCATCTGGCAAAAGTGAGCACTAACAAACGAACAGTGTTCTAGGCACAAACTAACTTTCAAACACCATATCTGCAATAACATAAAAAAACACACATCAGACTCGGTACTCTCTATAGACATAAAACTTTCTTGGATAATTCCACCAGGAAAACCCTCGCCAATACCTACCTCACTACCTGCTTCCCTCTCACTTATATGCAGCCCCTTTGTACACCGATTCACACTCTTCTCTTAAACGAAAGCCCAATCCTGCTACCAAAGTTGACATTTGCCATTCCTATCATTCCCACCACTGCCTACCTCTGAAAGAATTAAACTGGCTCGAACTCACACACCACCTAAACTTACTTCAGCTATCTTCTGCACATAAAATCATATATACACCTGAGAGCTGTCCAGCCCTCAAACCTGTTCTAAAACCCTACATCCCTACTAGAGCCCTCGGATCTGAGAACAAACAACTGCTAACTATCTACATTCCAAATAAAAGAGTCAGACAGTGCCCATACTCTCATGCTATTGCCAAGCTCTAGAACTCTCTGTCAATAGACATTACTACCATTGAGTGCTTTCACAACTTTAAACACACCCTAAAAAAAATTTCTAGGTAACGAGACCTGCCCCTGCTCTTTCCCCTAACAGGTGATCTCCATCTACTTTCTAATGCCTATCCATTTTTCTCTCATTTGGATATACCTGCATTATACTTTCTAAGAAACATTATGAATTTCTACATCCTTACTACTCCCATCCGACTATACAATTTTTCTAAAACATATGCATGTTTCTAATTTTCTAATCTTCTGCCTCACACTCACATTCTACCTCAATCCTACCCGATATCAAATAAAAAAAAAGTGTAATCTTTTTCTATCACTCTGACTAGTGTAGCACACTGTTTTATTATTATTTGTATCTACCTCTTTGTACTTATTTAGTATGTCCTATTTTATTGTATAATGTCATACTTGCCAATACCTTGTTCATGTATAATGTCAGACTTCCTTGTACACTTTGGAGCTTTTCTCCCGGGCCTCCACTGAAAATAGGTTCCTGACCCAGCTGGACTTTCCTGGTAAACAAATGTTAAATGAATAAATAAATATATAAACAATGTTGCAAGGAAGCTGAAGCAACAGGCTCAAAAGGAGCCAGAGTAAACTTCTCTAAAATAAAATTAAGATCCCAGGGAGGAGGAGGAACAGGCTTCCTGGAAGGTGCAATATTAAGGGCACCTTTAAGAAATTGTTTCACCTCAAATCCAGAAGCTAAAGAAGGAGAAAAGGTAGACAAGCAGAGATAGGCTATAGGTGGACCTTAATAGAAGAATAGGGTAAACCAACATCATTGAGCAACTCACACAATTAAGAGAGAACCAAAGGAGCATCCACAGTAAGTGGGTCCAAGTTATGACAGAGACCAAAAAGAAAACGTCTTCCATTTGGATAAGTAGGATTTCCTAGTTTTAGGTTTCCTGCCTCCTGCAGGACTTGCAGCATGTCATCAGAAAAAAGGTACCTGTGAGGAATCAAAATCCTATCAGCCACAGTGGGAATGGATAAGCTATCCCTTGTCTTGTGTGATTATATCCACCCTGTGAGGTAACTTGTGATGATTGCCACTGGCTAGATACAGAAGAAGAAGGAACCAGTGCTGTCGCAGCCAAAAGGAAGTCACCAATAAGATTTTGGGGGCATCCTGTTGGATTTTGAATAGGACTTTCAGATTGAGAGGAAGGGGAGGGAATGCATAAAGAAACACCCTTTCCAAGAGAATAAGAGGGAGTCCACCTTCCACAACAGATGACTTGGGACTCTGGCACAAAACAGATGGAGTTGTCTGTTTAGACGGGTGGAAAAAAGATCCACTTGAGGAGTACCCCACTGGTGAATAATTTCCAGAAACATGTCCCTGTAAAGATCCATTCATGGGACTGAGTTAAGGACTTGCTCAGAGTGTCTGCCACAATATTCTGACTGGAAGGAATATAAACTGCCTAAAGAGTCACTTGACACTTGAAAGCAAGATCCCATACCAGGAGTGCAAACTGGCAAATATAAGATCTAATTCCTCCCTGCTTGTTGATATAACACATCACTGTGGTATTGTCTGTGAACACCTTTAGAGGCCTTGGAGAAAAAAAAGACTAAAATATCTGAAGAGGCATCAAAAGAGCACTCATTTCTTTGACAATGATGTGCTCTTCTGCTGATGAGGTGACCACGCCCCTGTACCTTTAGGGAGCCAAAAGTTGTCCCCATCCCATGCCTGAGATATCTGTGAACAATTCCTGACAGGGAAGATATGGATGAAAAGGGATCCCTAAATTCAGAGACAATTGTTGAATCCACCAGAGAATTCCTGTCTGAAACAAGGAAGCAGAGGAACTACAAATAATAGAGGATGTGCATGTTGAAGCCACAATTACTTCAGAACCAATGAAACTTTCTCATATGAAGTTTGACCAGAGAGCATGGTGGATGCTATAAAACCCAGAACTCTTAGACACTCCCTGGCAGTAATGGAAGCCTGAAGAAGAAGAGCGAGAAAGAAAAAAATGTGTGTTAAGGCCTTCAGAGGTGGTAGCGATGCAAGCGTTGGCACTGAATGAACACTGCAACCCAGAAAAAACATGATCCTGAGAAGGAGTCAGAGAAGACTTTTGGAAATGTATAGTGAACCCCAAGTTCTGAAGAAGGGAAACAGCAAAATGAAGGTTTTGCAACAGGGTCTCTGGAGAGGATGCCTGTGTGAGGATATTAGATATTGTTATCTGCGCTAGCATGACTGGCTGATGTTTTGTAAATAATTGTAAATTACCCTGTGTTACATATGCCAGCATGACTAGCCATAATTTTGTAAATAAGCTTATGTCTTTTGATTATCACTCTGATTTATGCAAGATGTTTGAATGTCAAACAGTGTTCTTCTGGCTGACCAAATGTACATGTTCTTTGTGGGGAGAATTCTGAATGTATGATATGCCAGAGTCAGCTGACCTAAATGTGATGTCATTGTGTACCAGGGCTGGGAGAAAAAGATCTGCTATAATCTGCTATAAAAACAGGTTCTGAGTCAGTTGTTCAGTTTTTGTTCAGTAGTTGTTTTCCAGACCTGTTCAGCATTAGTAGTGCAGTTGTTTCCAGGAGAGTAGTTGTTCCAGTTGCTGAGGACAGACGACTGCCTGGAGTGTGGACATAATTTCTCATCTTACCTTGCAGAAGTAAGAGCATAAACTTGCCTTGCGGAATTATTTAAATAGTCAGGGAACTACAGCTAGTTAGACATCTTCTAAAATCAATGTAAGATCTATCCTACAGTATTATTTCTTCATATTTCCTGTGAGTGAAACTCTGATATTTATTGGAATCAGTTATTCAGTCTTTACATGTTTTAAATCCTTTATTTATTATTATTAAATGTTTTATTACCTCTCATCATGGCTGGTTATTTAGTTACTATTTTAATAACTTGAGAGTGTTTATCTTTATTGTGGTAACACCAGGGCCACTCCAAAAACTTTACTGCTTGAGATACATGCTACCACTTTTTTCAATATCTATTTTACCCAATATAACTGAATACCCCTTTTGATCTGTATTGTGGTATTTTACTGGTGGTAGCTCTTAACTTGTAATTTGGGAAAAGAAACACAGCCGGTAAATCTGTGACCGTCTTTACCAAGATAGTGTGTGTATGTGTGAATTTGAGACATTTAAAAGTGAGTGTGTCAGAACTGGGACACAGTGTTTTAGAGTGGTTAGTGTGGAGACTCATTTGGGGACCTGGAATGAAGCATATAGTCCAGTCCCAAGTTCTGGAACCTATTATTGGTATGATATTATGAGAAATTGTGTATTTCTATCCCTGCTTTTAGTGACACTCTCCTACCAGAGACAGTGGTGAGGACTGAGAATCCTTAGTTACTGCCCCAGGGTAAAGAGAGCTCATCACAGCCTGAATGAACAGGTCATCCAAGTAAGGAAATATTTGGAGCCCTTGAAGTCTACAAAAAGCAGTCACAGGAACAAGGCATTTGGTGAATACCCTTGGAACAGTAGAAAGAACAAAGCAGAGAACTGAAAATGCCAGGAAGCAAAAGAGAAACACACAAACATCCTGAAAAGAGGGCAGATCGGAATATGTAGATAAGCATCCTTGAGATCCAGAGATACCATATATGCTTGAGCAAGAGTGGAAACAGAATCAGAAGGAACAACATCCAAAAGTAAGGTATCTTTAGAAAAGTGTTTAGATGAGAGAAGTCTTGAATAGGTCTCCAAGTGCCCTCTTTTCTGGGCACTAGAAACATTCTGGAGTAAAACTCTTTCCCCCTTTGGGACACAGGTACCTCTTGAATAGTACCCTGAGACAAGAGAGTTTGAAGAACCTCTTATAAAAAGGGAAGTTGTTCCTGAGGAGGCTGAGGAATGCCCATAAAAGGAGGATGAGATTTCTGCACCATGAAGTACACCTGACGAATGATTGACAGAACCCAAGAATCCTGAGTGATCTGAAGCAAAACTGGAATAGAAAGAGAAATGCAAAGAGAAAGAGGAATGTGTTTGGGAAGAGGTGGATAGTCACACACCACCTAGTTTGTCCAGAAATGAAGGCTTTGGAGTCCCAGAAAAATGAGCAGCTTTAGCAGGAGCAAGCGGTTTGCCACTCTTATTACCTTTAGTAGAAGGATGGGATTGCCTACAAATAAAGACAGGCTTAGTGGGGTATTTTCTCTGAAATTTAGGTACAGGAGAAACAAACACACTTTTATGCTCCCAAAAGGCCTTACCCTTATCCTAAACAGACTTAAACAAACCAGCACCAGCTTCCCCACACAACAGTTTAGAATCTAGAGGAGTGTTCATCAACTTAGTTTTAACATCATCAGGTAGAGGTTAAAGCCTAAGCCAAGAATACCTCCTCATTACTGAACCAAAAACAGCAGCCCTAGAAGAGGCATCTGCTGCATCATAACTTCATTTAATAGAACGCCAAACAACTTGAGAGGAAGTCCCTAGCAAGGAAAGAACATAAGTTTTAGCCTGAGAGTCTGGAAAATCAGAAATACATTGACAGGCCTAATAAAAAAGAGCCAATACATACCTAAACATATGGGTCTGATAATTAATAGCCTAAAAGTTAGGCAGCAGAAGAAGTGTAAACCTTTTTTCCCAGCCTGTCAACAGTTCGACTGCCCTTGTCAGATGGCAATTACTTGGATGAAGAAAGCAATTAAGATGGCTTATCAGAGGCTACAGACACTACTGAGGGCTCAGGAGCCAGACATTTACATACAAAAACAACAATCCTCAGGATTTAAAAACTACAAGAAACCTAAAACAAAAATTAAACCACTGCAGCCAGTAAAATTCAAAGACTTTAATTACACATAAAATAAAAAAACTCTAGTGTCTCGGCAAAAAAAAGCACAGTCCACTGCACATTTAAATAGTCATCTAATTAGTGACATGCAATAATGGATGAATGAGATTCTCACTGTCTCTACCTGCTATCTAGTGAAACCACAGCCAAGAGAATGGGCTTGGCAGAATCAGTGGGGAAAGAAGACCCTGCTGAGCTTGACTCTATCTGGCACTGTGAAGAGACTTGAGAGGTATACAATAATTGTGAAGCCTTGGCCGCTGGTGAAATACCCCACCTCTTATCATTTTTTCACTTAACCAGTGAGGCAGGTGGTGAGCCCCACTGGGGTTCTCGCTTCTGGCTCCAAGTGCCTGGGCATTCGGGCATGACCAACTCTGGGGACAGTGTCAGGTGGGGAGTTTGACTGGGGTGGTACACCTGTCAAAGAGTAATGCAGGTGTCCTAAGGCGATCCTCTCATGGATTATAAGGGCAAAATCTCACTTGATCTTAATTTGTAGTACAACTACAGACAGTGAAAATGGGGCCTCGTGATCCTTCTGGCCTTTTGGGTTTTAAGCAGGAGATGTCAGTAAAGTTACCACAGGGATAACTAGCTTGTGGAGGCCAAGCGTTCATTTTTTTTCACTTTTTGATTCTTTGATGTCGGCTCTTCCTATCATTATGAAGCAGAATTAACCAAGTGTTGGATTGTTCACTCACTAATAGGGAACATAAGCTGGGATTAGACCATCATGAGACAGGTTAGTTTTACCCTACTGATGATGTGTTGTTGCGATAATGATCCTGCTCAATATGAGAGGAACTGCAGGTTCAGACATTTGGTTTATGTGCTTGGCTAAGGAGCCAATGGTGTGAAGCTACCATCTGTAGGATTATGACAGAATGCTGCTAAGTCAAAATCCTGCCTAAACGTAATGATACCACAGCACTGTGTATCTCCGGTTGGCCAGGAATAGCCGACGTCAATCAATTAAAGCCAATTTAAAGAAAAAATCTATTAATTAAGCACTTTCCACTTACATTCTCAATTCAGACCAGTAGGTGTCAGCGTATCATAGGCCACAGTGGTGCAGCGGTTAGTGATGTCACCTCATAGCAAGAGGCTCTCCAGTTCGATTCTCGGCTGGTGCGTCTTCTGTATGGAGTCTGCATGTCCTCCTCATGGTCGAGTGAATTTAAAGACATGCAGGTAAGTGCAAGCATGTGTGGGTGTGCCTTTGAAGGTTGGGTATTGGACTGGCAACTCGACACTGTAAAAATTCACTGCCAACCATTAGCGGACCAGAGTTCCACTGTTGCAACCCCTAACCAGGAAAAGCCGAAAGACAGTAGGTGTCAGCATATCGAACTTTAAAAAAAATACAGTCTCTTTATAAAGCAATTTATTTTTTAATTCCTTGCCAATCATAACTTTAACTTTTTCTAAAATGGTCCCTTGTAAACAACCATTATCCCCACATGATAAGTCAAAAAATGCAGTGCTAAAGGGCTCTCAATTCTTTTATTTCTAATGTCTGTTTGGTGCTTTTGTAGTGTTTCCTTAAAGGATCTTTTACTTTCTCCTACATAAAAAAGACCACAAGAGCAGCTGAAGGCAAACAATGCCCTCAGTATTACAATTGAAAACACCACTAGGTATAAACCAGACATCATTAATTGTATCAAAATAGCGAATAACATGCTTACAAACCAAGAAATTACCACATGGGTTTTTAAATTCTTTCACCATCCTAGCACTAGATGTTTTATAATGACTGTGTACAATCATATCCCTTGTACTGCGACCTCTCCTATAAGAAAAACAAGGCTTTTGGGCAAAAATTTAACTAAATCTTTACATTTAAATAAAAAATCCCAATAAAACTTAATAACATCCAAAACCTTCTCAGTAAATACATTATATGTAGTAACAAAATAAAGCTTATTTACAAAGACTGTATTGCCCCGACCAAAAAAACACCTTTCTCTAAGACTATGGAGCACCCTATAATCCTGGTGTCTAAACATTAACCTAGACATAGAATTATCTATGGTATGCAGATCACACCCCTGTGTCTAAACATACTGCATGTTCTGAACAGTTCTACTTTCAATTCTTCAGGAATATTACATAATCTACTAATATGCAACAACTCTCCATATGATTATGGATTATCATTTTCAAATTTTCTGTTTACTATTGTCTTAATATTACCTCCTACTGAACCTTCAAGCACCATATCCAGAAAAAAAACTTTGTTGACACACTGTGCGCTATCAAATTGTAAATAAAATTATTCTGCTGTAAATCCTGTAAAAAAGCTTCCACTAAACCTTATCCTCCATTTCATAAAGAAATGAAACCATGAATAAATCTAAAATATTTAATAATATAATTCTTAAAAAAAATCTAAATTATACAGAAACTTAATCTCAAATAAACCCATAAAGAAATTAGCATATATGGGGGCAAAAGAAGCCCCATTGCTGTTCCTTTAATCTGATGATAAACCTCTTGATTAAACTCAAAGTAATTATTCAACAAACAGAAATGAACTAACTCAATTATAAAATAAGAAAAATGACTATCTCCCCAAAAAACAGTTAATGTCTCTATGCTCCATCAATGCTGAATATTGATATAATGGCTCTTGACATCCATAATCCCAGTAACATCTCTCATTCCAATGCACTGTTTTAATTTTCTCCAGAAAGTCAAAACTATCCTGAATATATGAGTCCAATTTTACTGCTGATGCTAACAGTTATTTATTCAAAACCAACCCGACTCTATGTAAAAAATAATTAACAGCTGACACAATAAGTCGACCCGGGGGGGATTAAACTCTTATACATTTTTGGCAAATAATAAACATTTAAACAAGCTAATAAAGATAAACTGACTCTCAGCAGCAAAACACGAATCCTGATTCCACAACAAAAACGGCCAATGGTACAAGCAGAAGTGCGTGAAGTTATTTAATTTTAAGTGTACAAAAAATAAAATATAATATAATAGTGAACAACCTGATTGGCATTATATTAAAGTGTATTAGAATATGTCAATATTAGTTGAGATACTATTAAGTTTAGTTTACATTTTTATTTATTATTTTTTAATAATCGTTTGCTATGCAATTTTTTCTTTACAGTATTTACTATTTGAGCAGTGACTTGATACGGGTTCAATAAATAATTAAATATACACACATACATTTTTTAATGATTGCTTAAATAGATATATTTGTGTGATACTTGTTTTTAAGTCATTACATTATTCTTTACCATTACTATTTTTTATTATTATTGTAATAGATTGGGTTTGATTAAGTGTACTTTTAGATATATATGTGGATATATATATATATATATATATATATATATATATATATATATATATATATATATATATATATGGTTCTACCTCACATAAACGAAACACCAAAACACCGACAATGCAATCACCGAAACCACATAACTGACAGTACAAAAACACGAAATTCCACATGCCCGACAACGAAATAACCGACGGTACACAAACATGAAACCTCATACACTTCACACACCACAATCAACAAACAAAACACATTACTCGTCCAAAAACCACATACACAACACAAGCACACCAAAATCCCTACAAACCCACACTAAACCTCACATGCACAACTACCTACAACCCTAACCCAAACCCTAACCCTAAGGTCCGTCACTACCGCACACTTACCTGACCCGCTCCCTAACCCTAGCTCACTTAACCCACCCCTATCCACACTTACCTTACTCGCACCCTAACGTCCGTCACTACCACATACTTACACAGCCTTTTCCCATTTCGGCATCCTCGGCGTCGGTGCTTTCATCCGTTGGGTCGGTCTTCTGCTTGTCAATCTTCTAGGTCCCGTCGCGTCGGTCTTCTGCACTGTCGATCTTCTGGGGCTCGCGATTTCCGTGTCAATGTTCCAGCGTGTCGTTGAAGTGAGGTAGAACCATATATATATATATATATATATATATATATATATATATATATATATATATATATTTTATTTTATATATATGTTTTATACATTCCATATAAACTCCTATAGTATGCATGAAATAATCGCCGGTAAGTTGTAAGAATGACTATATACATCGTTAGTTTATGGTTCACTAACATTTAGGAAAGTGTTAAAAACAGTTGTTTAAAAACTTTTAAAAATATTTTAAATACAGTTTTAATTATGAAGCCAGGATTTATTATTGTTTATTTTTTTATTTCTTATTGTTTATTGCCAGTTTTCATGTCTTTATTACTTTAAAGTCTACAGACTAATCAAGTCATCATGTAACTTGGTTAATTAATTATATAAGACATGTGATATAATAATGCCCATGTATTTTTCTGAGGAAGTTGGGAGATTATTCCTGACAAAAAGTAGATTTTATTTTTTGTACACTTAAAATTAAATAACTTCACGCACTTCTGCTTGTACCATTGGCCGTTTTTGTTGTGGAACCAGGATTCGTGTTTTGCTGCTGAAAATAATAAACATTTGTCAAAGTACAACCCCTGGTTGAAAATTTCTTCTCTACATCTTTGTCTGACAGATATCCTAACCTTAATCCCTTCTGCATTAAACTCTGGAAATTCAGCAATGCATTTTCATACTCCACCATAGTAACTACTTCATAAAATCTTGCATCATTCAAATTCTCATAACACATGTTTTCATACTGCATACGATGCATAATAATTTTAGTTGCCCTTGTCAGATGGTTTAAATTCTAAATCATCCCGCTGACTCAAACTCTTAAGGGTCAACCACTCTGCTTTAGTAAGATTATAATTAATTTTCCTTCTATTTATAATAAATTCTTTATACTCTTTCTCTACCGCACAATTTACCATTTAACAATCCTCTGGAACCCTATAAAACTTATCAGGCTTCTTGGGAGCAGGAGAGAGAATCAGGCACATGAGAAGCATTGGAGAAAGCTTCCAGTAAAGCAGCCAAGACAGGAAGAATAGCCACAGGTTTAGGAGAGTCCAACTGCAGCAACTCATAGTACCTCTTATGGATATCAAACACCTGAGTACAATCCCACTTAAAAAAATCACTAAATAATGACATGAATTTCAGTTTCAGACTTTCTTTCCTTCAGACAATCCAAATCTTCCACAAAACATTCTAAGAGCAACATTACCCATCCCCTCCTTTACTTAGTCCATATTTCTTAAAATAAGAGGTGGAAAGTTACTTACAAGAGCAGAGAAAATACAAGAAAAGTCAGGTATGTTCTGCAAAACTAAAGAATCATACCTGATTTTCCTTGTATTTTCCAGGTCTCGCATACTTCTAAACTGTCCAGAAGTTACAGTGTTTTTTTTCTTTTCTGAAAACAAAACAACAAAAAAAAAATAAAATAATAAGCAACTTCCTATCTCCAGTGCTTGATTTCCAAAGCACTGATGTACAGCCTAAATGTGGGAATGGATGTCTGACACGCATGCGCAGTACATCATCAAAGCAGTGGAATTGGGAAACAATGCAGAACACCAAGGCACCATTATACAAGGACATTATTTAAGAAAACTAAGTAATTTCTCTCTTAAATAATGTCAGAGTATAATAGCAATAACCCATGGCTGGTTGTGAGTAATGCTGGATTTACCCATGGTTGGCTTTGTTTGGTCACTCAGGCTTCACCCTCATGGCCAAACCACACCAATCATGGGTAAATCCAGCATTACCCACACCCAGACATGGGGTATTGCTACAGTAAACCAGAATGATAAGAATCCTGTCTAGTAAGAGCAAAAATTAATAGTGAGATATACAGGAATTAGACCAAAGAATGTGTATCTTAAATTATGAAAAATTGCTAATGGCCAAAACATGGAACAAAGTGTAAGTAGACCAAGTAATCAGTAGGACAGGAGATACCACTTTCCACATTAATGCCTGATATTGCAGGCCCAGCTTCACCTTGGATTCACCTTGGAGCTCAACTGCTGCTAACGATACTATCACTCAGTGCCCTTCACGATTAAAAAATAATATGAGGTGGGCATCTAAGGAGCAGAAATGATGCTTCACAAATACAGAATACAACAGTGCATGAGGAATCCCAGCTGGACCTTTCCATGGGACCAGACTGTGGCATCTGTCCTAACCACATCTTCAGTGAGAATAAAGACTGTTTTTAAGTATAAGATCCTGCTTATATAAGAATGGTAAAAACAGGTATTGTGGACATCACATAAACAGGAAAATGTGTCTTTAGCGATACTACCATTTGTATTATGTCCAGATTCAGTTTGAAGAGTAGATAAAAATGACCAGTTATTCATCAGAGTTTGAATCTCCATTATAAGATGGCCACAATAATAAGAGTTATTATTTGTTACTGACATGACACATATCAAACCTTTGAATAGCTAGACCCAGATACTGTCATAAGGGGTACATACATCATTTAAAAAAAGCATCTAGTGAAAAACTGTCAGACACTGCAACAGATTTAATTTGATTAATCTTGTAGCCTAATGTCATGGCAAAAGGACTTCAAGAAAGACAACATCCTGGACAGAAAAAAAGACCAATCCTGTATACAAAGGAGCAGATTGTTGGTAAACAGACACATGCACTCTCCTTGTTTCCACCTGAGCCACTCCACACATGTATAACTGTGGAATTGGTTCAAGTGCAAAGAAAATGATGTAAGAAAACACTCCTGCCAAGTGTCGCCTTGAAGGTGAAATGGGCTGGAAATCTAATGTCTTAAAATTACCTTAAGTGTTACCAGAGAATGTTACTTTAACAGAGTGATGGCGATAAACAACAGACAGCTAACTTCCTTTTACATCTGAAAAAGGTAATCCATTCAATCTAAACAAATGTATTCCCCATGTCTAAGAAAGAAATCTGAAAAGGCTGGTCCTCATGCTATGCCCTGTCTAGCTCAAATAACACTGATCTGATGTTATTTCTAGATGAATGCGTCTGAACAAAAACTTCCTTGTCCATATGGCTCAATAGGGAAATGGAGATTATATTGGCAGCAGTTTCTCTGAAAGCACTTGTGCTAACAGTGGAGAATTCCCTTCTGTTTATTGTTGCATGTTCTTGGAGTATGTAAATTTCAGTTCAGTGGGTGTGAGGAATGTCCCCCCACATGAGGGCGCATGGGTGGGGTTTGCCCCACTGGAATAAAAAATATTTCTCTGCATCGATCTACATACACGATTCCAATGAATAATGGTATAATTGACCAAAAGCTGTTGGTTAACAGTATACTGTTCAGATGATAGCCTACATTAAAAACTGAAACAGGGCAGGATAGTGTTGTTGCCTCACAGCAAGAGGTTTCCTCATTCGATTCTCTGTGTGGATCTGGAGAAGGGAATATTTATGCACAGAAGATTACTCATTTCCTTTTTTATTTTAATAAAAGATGATATTCTGATTCAAGGTTTACCATTTCTTTTCTCCTTGTTTTATAAAGATAATCCCGATGCGTAAAAAACATTTGTTGTTACAGCAGTTTGCTGGCAGTCCTCCCGGTATCCCACTCTCCTGAACAAGACCCCAATACATACAAGCTCCTATATTGATATAGCTGGTCATCTCTTGCCAGTAGAGGGCAATCCCTTTGTATCTGAAACCAAGACCTATGATCTGGAGATGATGATTTCCATCTGTACAGAATTATAATCAGCAGCAAATCCTTCCACTGCATGTCAGAGACCACAACCCCTTGTGGCCAAGATGAGAACCTTGCAAAGAATAAAGATGCATTGTTTTTAGTTTACTTAATTTCAAAATAATTGGAATTACACGCATTCTCCATTGACATAAGTAATTATTATTCACAGAACAATATATATTACATGGAATTCTACTTGGGAAACATTAGTTCTGCTGAGTTTCATTCCATCCATATCTACTTTTTATTACTTAAATGAAGCCTCTAGAATATAATTTATTTCCCCATAACTAGAAAATCAAAGTGGCTTTCAATCCATAGTTTGCACTATAGCTTGTATTAGTTTATAACATTACCAAGGTATTTTTAAAGATCATGTATTACATAACCTAATGTGATTTTCAGGGGCATGAAATATGCTGTATGTCCATGGGGGTCTGAATGGAGAGATGATAAGTGACCAAGCAAAGGAGAGTGATATGGATGGAATTAAATTTATCCTCAAGACTTGGTGAGTATCTTCATAAGGCGGACCCTGGATTTCACAAAATCTCACCAAGATGACACTGATATATAGACTGTATTTATATAGCATATATCATGGACAGAAGTAGGTTAAAAATTTAAAAAGATAGCTGGGTACACAAGACCCAGGATAAAAAAGTGTTCAGTCCTGGTAGGTGCACCGGTACCAGGATTGGAAGAAATGAGAGTGTAGAATCCTCAAAATATGGAAGCATTCCTGCAATGGGGCCAGGGCCAGATGCCCCCTTGTTATAGAAGGAAGTAGCAGTTCACAAAAGTCACAAAAACTGTTAGGCCAAAAAAGAGCCACAAAGACAACAAGAGTGGACTACTGAGGATAAGAAAGAAATTATGTATTGTTACTACTATGCAAGAAGCACAGAATTTCCAGACAGAAGGTACACAAAAAGATTGAGAGAAATTACAGGAAAGACAAATACATCCACAAGAAAAACTGTCCTTGGGTCATTTGGAAAAAGAAGTGCCTGAGGAAGTGTGAAAATATGGGTCTATATCACTTCAGCAAAAATTCAGTTCGACGAATGACATTTTCAGTTCACTTACATCGAACACACCATTCGTCAAACTATTCATACTCAGATTACAGTACAGTGAAGATTGGGAAATTTGCCCTTTCCTCACTGAAGTGCGATCTCAGAGTTAGTATATATATAATTAGCGGGGGTTGTGGGGGGCACAGCCCCACAAGAGCGGATTTCGATGAACAGCATTTCCGATTAAATGTCTTTCAGTGAACTGTCACTTTACTGAAGTGATATGGACCCAAAAACATAAATAACAAAATCAAGAGACTTTTGAAAGGTATAAAAAAGAAATATGGACATGAGAAAGAAAGAGAGATCTGATATGGTACAGTATTTATGCAAAGGATAAAGCCAAATTAATCAACACAAAAAAGGAAGCCCCAAACATATTCAAAGAGAAATACAGGCAAAGGCATCCAGCTATGGAAAATTTCACAATAAAAAAACTAATATCACAAAGAGGGAAAGAAGAACAAAAGATTAGTAAAGTAGAAGTTGAAAAAAAAAATAGAAGTTGAAGTTATGGAATACTTGTGAAGTGAATGATTTAGTGTAGAAAGTGTGACACAGGTTATAATCGCAGCATGATGGAACTAAGAGTCCCCAAAGTAAAGAGAAACAGGAGAAGCAGGAGACATCTGAAGAAGAAATAAGGACATGGGAAAGAAAAAAGAGATTTAATATGGTGCAATATATCTGTGCAAAGGATAAAATGAAACTAATTAATACAAACAGAGCAGCACCAAAAATATTTAAAAGGAAATACAGGCAAAGGCATCCAGACATGGAAATTTTACAATACATAAAATAAAAAACAGAGGAAAAGTAGAAAACAGGATTAATAATGGAGATGTCAAAGAAATAGAAAGTGAGGTTGCTCATTACCTGCGAAGTGAAGGATTTAGTGTATAAAATGTAACTCAGATAACATCACAGCAGGCTAGAGCAATAGATCCCCAAGTTAAGGAGAAACCAGTGGAGCGGGAAACATCTGATCATCTGCCATATGAATATACTTTGGTGCCTTCCACAGGAAAACAGTGCAAGCATTTGCACAGCAAGGGAAGGAACAAAAAATTGTGGCAACTCTAATGCAGCCGGGGTTGTGGAGTGATAGGCCACTGTGTTCCCATAAGAAAGATCAACTGATGACAAAGGATGAAACTGAAGAAAATGTGGCGCAGGAAGATACTCTTAAACTTTCTATAGAATGCCAGCAGTAAATGCAGAACAAAGAATTCACCCTTAGTTTAGAAAAAAATGATCTAAGAGAAGGGTCACTTGATTTAATAGAGATGGACAGCCATATTAAGATCAATGAAAGAAATAGACTACAGAGAGTCAATAAAACCCAAAAAGTTAGACGTTTAATAAAACAAATGAACACAGTAATTAGGACTGTCCATAGAAATTCATGCGATATAACAAAAGTAAATGGGATATATTACTGTGCAGCTAAATTAATAGCAGATAAAATCTTATCATAAAAACACAGGGTAGTAAGGGAAAGGAGGGGGAGAGATCAAATGCCATCATGGAAGTATCGAATAGAGAAAATTTAAAGCAATTAAGATAAGAAGTGTCACTGTTAGAAAGGTATAGAAGAGGAAACATATCAATAAAAATACTCAGAAAGATAGATGCAATAAAAGTAATGCACAGTATCAGAACAGATCAGGATCTGTCATATACTATTGGAAATAATAAACTAAAAATATCAGTACAGGCAGAAAAACTTACAAGATATGCAGATAAGTTTAAAGGAAAAGTGCAAAAAAGCAACTTAATGATGACCTAAAAAATTTGTTACATTGAATTGGGAAAACAAGGTAAAAGGAATTGAAACACCACCAAAAAAATAAGAAATAGAAATGTTTTGGAGAAATATCTATGAAGATCCTATAGAACATAACAAAGATGTTAAATGGATAGAAGAAGTAAAAGTAAGAATTCTTCTTCTTCTTTCATCTTTTCCCGGTTAGGGGTCACCACAGCGGATCACCTGTCCACTCATGATTGGCAGTGGAGTTTTACAGTATTGAGTTGCCAGCCCAGTGCCCAACCTTCCATAGAAGGCACACACATGCACACACTCACACCTAGGGCCAATTTAGAGTGCCCAATCCACCTACAGCATGTCTTTGAAATGTGAGAGGAAACTGGAGCACCTGGAGGAAACCCACGTGACCACAGAGAGGACATGCAGATTCCGCACAGAAGGCACCCCAGCCGAGGATCGAACTGGAGAACCTCTTGCTGTGAGGTGGCAATGCTACCGCTGCACAACCGCGGCTGCCCAAGAAGTAAAAGTAAGAATAAGAAGTTAAAATGTACAGAATGTGAAATGTGATGAAGTAACAGCCAGAGAGATTGAAACAAAGTTAAGAAAAGCTCCTGACTGGAAAACCCCAGGCCTACATGCAGTACCTAACTTCTGGCTAAAAGTATCACCATCTTTAAATGAAGATTTAGCTATGAGTAAGAACTCAGTATATGCACACAAATGCAGACACCAGCCTGGTTAAGAGCAGGAAAAATGATAGTCCTACTTTAGAGTGAACCTGCAAGCTACCCTAAAAACTATAGATCAATAACTTGCCTTCTGACAGTATATAAAATATACACTGAAATTGATGCCAACAGAGTTTATAGTCATTTAGAAGAAAACTCAATCAAGGCAATGGAGCAAAAGTGATAAAAGAAAGTCATATAAAACAAAGGATCATTTGCTGTTAAATAAAGTCACAATGGAAAACTATAAAAAGGGGAAGAATCTAAGTATGGCATGGACTGACTACAAAAAAGCATTTAACAGTATCCCACATTCATGAATAAAAGAGTGCTTAAAAATGCATAATATACACCCTACACTGATCGATTATAGTACAGTGATCATGAAAAAGTTGCAAGCCACTTTGCAGTTGAGCCATGATAAAGGACAAATTATTACTCCAGGGATAACAAATTAAAAGGGGGATAGTGCAGGGTGACTCTCTGTCACCTCTGCTCTTTTGTCTTGCCTTTAACCCATTAAACTGTCTACTTAACAGACTAGGTCATGGCTACAATTTGGCTCCCAGAAAACAACAAAGTATACAGACTTCTCATCTTCTTTTTGTAGATGATTTAAAACTGTATAATTCACCATATGAGGAACTGAAAGCACAACTGCAAGTGGTCAAAACATTTTCAGATGATATAAGAATGTTATTTGGTCTTAATAAATATGCAAACGCAACCTGTAAAGCAGGAAAGTTACAGTACCAAGAAACCATCAGATTGGGACAGGAATGTGATATAAAAGAACTTGAAGAAAAGGGAGTGTATAAATATTTAGGAATCTATGAAGGATCAACAATAAAATATGAACAAATGCGAATAAAACTTAATAAGGAACTTACAGTTCTGGAGTGAATGACTGGCTCCTAAAGGTGTTAGATAGGTTGGACAAGAAATCAAGAAGGATGCTTCATGCTCATAAAATGATTTATAAAAAATCACTGCATAGCAAGATTATATATTCCCTGTTCTGAAGGAAGTATGGGCCTCCTTGAAATTGATTATATGTATTAATCTGCAGTCATAGAACTGCATACATATCTGCTGACCTCAAAAAACCCAAATGTAGTGAAAGTGTTGAAACATGAAGAGAATAGGTTTAAGATGACCTCCCAGCTTAGTTTAGCAGAAGCATATTGGTGCCAAGCAGACATGGAAATCAAACCAGAAGTAGACAAAAATCAAGTAGCAACTAAATGTGCCAAATCACAAAGGAAAGAATATAAGGTGAAGGATCATATAAAAAGGCAAGAAATGTGGAAAATGCATAAATGTAGCTGCAAGTATAGAAAACTCGGTTCAACCTCATATAATTCAGGATTGAATGCAGGAATGGTTAAGTTGAGGTGAATATAAACCAAAAGAAGAAAGGTTAATATTGGCGGCCCAAGATAGTGCACAACATACACATTGGTTAGAGAGTCCATTGAACATGTGGGAGAAATAGACGATGCATAATTTGTAAATCATAGTTGTAAACAGTTTCACATCTTGTCACTGGTTGTGATATACTAATTGCAGAAGGACTTTACACTGAAAGGCATAATCATGTGGCAAGACGTTTACACTGGGGATTGTGCAAATAGTATCATACTGAAGTAGCTGAAAAACACTGGAAACATGAGCCGCAAAGCATTACGGAAAGTGATGAAGTTTATATCACATGAGATCACCCATTACCAACAGATAAAAAAATAGATGTGAGAAAACCAGATATAGCAGCCATGAAAAGAAGACAAACAAAGCAGCATTAACCATTGTCATCGCTACACCCAGTGAATACAGTGTCTTACATACAGAGAGACACAAAGTCATAAAGTTCCAGGATTTGCAGGCAGAAGCAAGGGAAATGTGGAAAAAAGGATACCCAGAGATTTACAATAGTAGTAGAAGCAATGGGTCTTATAGACAAGAATTTACATTCATACCTAGCTATGTTACAGATACATGTAACATCTTACAAACTGCAGAAGGTGTCATTACTGGGCACATTACAGGTGCTGCAAAGAGCACTTGTGGCTGACATCAAAGATTGAAACAATACTGATTTCATGAACTTTAATCATACTTTGACTTAGGAATGGGGTCCATTCCTATTATAGTATTAGAAACCCAAAAGACCTGGAGAAATTAAAAGTAACAAACCATAATATTATTTGGTCTTAAAGCAGGAAAACTGCAGCACCAAGAAAACATCAGCCTGTGACAGGAATGTGATATAAAAGAACTTGAGCAAGAAGGAACATATAAATATTTGGGAACTGATGAAGGATCAACAATAAAACATGAACAGATCGAATAAAACTTAGTAAGGAATATTTTAGGAGACTAAAATTAATACTGAACCAGTACTCACATCTAGGTACAAAGTCCAAGTAATAAACCAATTTGCTCTTCATGTCCTGACTTACAGTTTTGGAGTGATTGATTGACCCCAAAAGCTGTTGGATTAGTTGAAAAGGAAAACAAGAAGGATGCTTCAGGCTTTTCAAATGATTTATAGAAATCAATACATAACAAGACTATATATTCCCTGTTCTGAAGGAGGTAAGGGCCTCCTCAAAATTGATTACATATATAGATCTGCAATCATAGGACTGAATACATATCTGCTGACCTCACAAGACCCAAATGTAGTGAAAGGTTGGTATAATATTTTATCCTAGCTAACTGAGCAATATATATACCTGTCCAGTGCTAGCATTCATAATCATCATGAAACTCACTGGTTTCATGACACAATTATGACTGTCAAAATCTCAGACTCTGGTAAATGTCTAACAAACAAAACTTGAGGCAGGAACCAAATCCTACCTTCATATAGGAAAAAAAAGGAAAGTGAATTGTCCGTACCTTGAGTGTAGGCTCCTTTACTCCCTTCTACGCATTAACTAGAAAATTAGCTCTGATGTCACTACTCCATCAGGAAAAGGAAATGTTCCATGAACTGCTGTCCTTACCAAGAAAACAATCATTATCAGACTTTTGACAGACTTTTTTCTAAGGAGAAAAGAGCTTGCTAATGTGTTATATGAATGTGAAAGCACTTGTTGTGTCATTAATAAAGATCTATGTCTGCTTTGTTCCAGTTATGTTTATTTGACTCTTAATTATTATGTTGTCCTTTGTAAATGCCCTACAATTAATGTTGATTATCTGGCTTTATCTGGCTTTATATTGATCATATTAGGGAAAAGCAGGCTGCTTCAGAAGATCTTAATGAACATTAGCTTAATAAAACTATTGCTTTTCTGCAGTCATCTCCCCCACATGATACTGAGGCCTATAATTAATAAGTCACATTTATTTTGCACTTGTGAATTGCATTAGCAAAATACATACTTAGGTCTTTTCAAAGCATCCTGCTTTCTGTAGTTAAACAATGTGTTAAATACTTATGTTGATATCCTCTGTATAATGAAAGAATAAAACAAATTTTGATAAACAAAGTAGAGCGCTGATCCACATAAACTTTTTTCAGATTCAGTCCAGTGAGCACTGTCAGGTTAACACACTTTACTCAAGTCACCAATAGGAATATAGAAGCTGCGGGAATCAAACCTTGGACTATAGAAAGCTCATTAATAGCTCATAGCCTTAATCTTCTTTGTTATCTACTGGAAATAGGGCATGACAGAACTGGCACATATTTAAACATTATTTTAAATGTCTAAAAATAGCATATTTAATAAAATTAAGAAATGCTCCATGCGCACAGATAAAAGGTTTTCCTAAAAATTGTGAATTAATGCATATAACCATATAGAATCTGGAAATAGTAAGAAAATAATAATGAACAACGCAGAGAAATAAGCAACTGAGCATTGTAAAAAGAATTAAAAAAGAAAGGTTCTAGTATTAAACAATACCAGTAAGGCACATGTCATAGTAAAAAGAATTAAAAAATAAAGGTTCTAGTATTAAACAATACCAGTCGGGCACATGTCATAGTAAAAAGAATTAAAAAAGAAAGGTTCTAGTATTAAACAATACCAGTCGGGCACATGTCATAGTAAAAAGAATTAAAAAAGAAAGGTTCTAGTATTAAACAATACCAGTTGGGCACATGTCATAAATACTGACCTGAATGTTTAGAATATAATTTTTATCGTGATAACTGAGATGAAGCTGTTCGCCATATTGATTCAGTTTGTGCAGACCTACCTGCTTGAACTGGGGCCTGACCTTTATGACAACAATCTTCCCTTTTCCATTAAAGTAAGTAGCAAGAATCATTAAGAACTTTTCTTTCATTTGTCATTATGTGTAACTTAAGGACTAGGTACTGTAGAAGACTTGAAGCTATGATGCAAGGTCTTTTCAAATGTCACTATGACTAGGGGAGAAAGAGTTATAGCTGAACGTATGCAGCAGTTTCCCAATGCTGTGGTTCAGAATCTGTGCAAAATCATTATTTATATTGGCACATCAGCTGGAAGTGATAAGGGATTACACAGTTTTTCAAAATAATTCACAGAATATTATAACAGTGAAGTAAAGCATATATGCACAAAATGGATGATTTTTTAATATCAGAGTTATAATGGCATTTTTTTCAAATGATAGACTGCATCCTGAATACATTAAGTCAGCACTTACTGAGTTACAAAACAATGCGCAGGCTTTCTTTGTGAAACACATCATTAATGTTTTACTTGCTTAATTTATCAAACTTTTGGGATATTGTCATGAGCAAAAGAAACAGATTATAACTTACAAGAGAAGCCAACAAAAGTAATTATAGTCTTTGAATTTCTTCTTTGTCTCTTCTTCTTCTTCTGTCATCTTTTCCCGGTTAGGGGTCGCCACAGCGGATCACCTTTCTGCTCATGACTGGCAGTGGAGATTTTATGGTGTCAAGTTGCCAGCCCGGCACCCAACCTTCCACAGAAGGCACACACATGCACTCACTCACACCTAGGGCCAATTTAGAGTGTCCAGTCCACCTACAGCATGTCTTTGGAATGTGGGAGGAAACCGGAGTACCCAGACGAAACTCACGCGACCACAGGGAGGACATGCAGACTCCTCACAGAAGGCACCCCAGCCGAGAATTGAACCGGAGAACCTCTTGCTGTGAGGCGGCAATGCTAACCACTGCACCTCCGCACCCCCCTCCCTCTTTGTCATGACAGCATAAAAGTCACACACTAAATATGCAGGACATGTTTGGGGATAGTTTCTTCTGTAGTACAATCTATCTATCTGCACTTTCCTACTGCATTCCAAACTACACTTTTACTTTCTGAAGAGCTGTGACAATTTTTTGTAAATACCTACCATTTAACATAGACCACAAAGACCACTACACTATACTTAATTTAACTTATAAATAAGCCATATCTCTTTCAACAATTAATCTGATCATATGTAAATCAGTGTTGTAATGTGGGAAATATTATATTTATTATATCACTGAACGACTGCATGCAATAAAACCCTTATCTATTGTTATATATTGATATCACCATATGTATGTATTGCACACACACACACACACACACACACACACACACACACACACACACACACACACACACACACACACACACACACTCACATTCAAGCCCACAAACATGAACAGACACAAGCACACACATTCTTGAAGTGTGATATAGCATTGAAGATATAGTCAACAGTTACAGCTCAAATTCCATTGAGAACTGTATGTGAAATGATGTTGTGCATGCCAGTCGAACTGCTGCTTTATAAGTAATTGCAATGAAGACAAAGGGGTTTATGTGTATACTTAAAACCTGGAAAGTGTAGAATAGTCCTATTCAAAGTATCAGAATATTCATCATCCCTGTAACTTTGCTAATAATGTTTTAAAGCTGAGCTTGTGAAGAAATGGCTGCCAATCTACTGTCTATAATTATTTTTGAGGAAGCTTTATAAATAGCTCTGCTGTAAACCAAGTCACAGAAGCTGTCAAATCTTCCCATTTTCTCATGCATAATATCACATATCTTGAAAACAGTCAAAGATGCGGTCAAGATAATATACACATTCATACTTTCATACTTTACTTTATCTATTGATTTTTTTATCCTGGTAAAAAATAACATTTTTTTTTCTTTAGTTCAAAGTTATATTTATTCTCTTAATAAAGTAATGAACAATATCTATAATAGCCCTTTGCACTTGCATGAATTTTAAGAATCATTTGGAATGATAATTGGGAACCAATAACAACCTATGTCACAGAGGCAAGGTAAGCATTTTTGTAATTTTTAATTTTTATTTTTTGAGGTGGCAAAAATACAAACATATATTAATCAACATACAATCCAAATTGCTAGAAACAGACTGATTAAATAACTAGAATATTTATCTTAGAAATATGAGTTGTTTTTATTTTAATGTATATCTTTATTTGACGTTTGTCACCTTGCTGACTAGATTGTGTGTATTTTTGTATCTTTTCTTGTGCTTAGAGCAAAATAGCAAATTATTATATAGATACAGAAAGACATCAGCTTTTACTCATTAAGTGTAAATTTTATAAATATAATTTAGTCATGGCACATGTAAAATCTTTAATAGAAGCCTGGGCTATACAAAAGCTTGGAGAAATAACAAGAAAAAATAAGAAAAATCAGAACTTGTCTGTCTCTCTATTTCTTTGGGGAAATCAGTGTCACTTGTTTGGTCAGGATAAAACAGATGAACATTCATGGGTTCTGTTTAAGCAGCTTTATTACACACAAACACATCAGAAATGAGGCTTTGCAACTTTAACTTATAAACAGACTGACGACCACACTCATACATGTTAACATGCTGGCTGTTCTCTCAAAATGGCACTGCTGCCTGCACGTGCTCAGTATTTATATGCACATGCTACATCTGGAAATGCTTCTTAAAGGGACATACACACGCTGTGATCTACATCCTCCCTCTTGGAGAAATGATCCATTTATGAAATGACAGTAATGACATGCAATTTACAAAATGATCTTTTACATGCAGTTATACAGAACTAATTATTAGACATGCAATCATACAAAATTAGACACATGAAACAATTATGTTCAAGCTGCTGTGTATTTTACACTATGCCTGTAAATATGACCTGATTGTGTAACATAAAAGTCAGAATTGGATCTAGCAATGGGGACTGTCTTCAAGGAATGTTCAACTTTGGAGACATCTCTGACATCATCAGGAATGGAAATAGATAATGTGATATCGGTATTGTCATGCTTTGACCTCTCCAGTAAATTCTTTGCACTCTGCACTGTACATTCAGCAAGGCAGTTTAACTGAGGATATTCAGGACTACTAGTAACATGGATAAAGTCCCACTCATTAGCAAATCTCTGAAACAATTGACTGGTAAACTGAGAACCGTTGTCAGGAATAACTTTGTGTGGACTACCATGGACTGAGAAATGATGTTTCATCTTAATAATAACAACACTAGATATTAGGTTAGGTAGCAAACCAATCTCAAACCAGTTTGAATAAGAGTCTACCAACACTAAGTAATGTTGACTTTTCCACTGAAATATGTCAGTTGCTACTGTTGACCAAGGTGGTTCAGAAATTTGGCTTAGCTGAAGTGGCTCTTTTTGCAAATGTGGCTTAGTACTGCTGCACACTGAACAAGAAGAAAGCACTTTGATGTCTTTTGCTAGAGAAGGCCAAAATACTAGTCCTTTTGCCATTCTTTTGGTAGAATTGGGACCTGGGTGGTCCCAATGCAAAATCTGAAGGTATTCATGTTATAAGGCAGTGGGAGCAATAACTTTTGCACCTTTGAAAATTATACCATCTTCCATCAGCATCTCATCTCTGTATGGAAAGTAAAGTTGTACTTCTGGTGGTACACAGGATTGCTTTGACAGCCACCCTCCTTTGATGAAGTGGTTGAGCTTTTGCAGAATTGGATCAGTCTTTGTATGATCTCTTAGCTCAAGTCTTGTGGTAGAAAAATTATGCACTTCTATGACATCAAAGTCAAAACTCTCTGCATCAAGCTGTGCCATAGTATTTCTGGGTGACCTGGATAAGGTATCAGCCAGATAAAGAAGTTGACCTTTTGTATAGACCATTTTGAAATGTAGTTTTGCAATTTGAATATCATTCTTTGTAGTCCTGCTAGAGCTGAATGCATAGGCTTCTTTAAAATATTGACTAGAGGTTGATGGTCAGTTTATATCTGGATTGCTTGGCCATAAATATAATCATGGAACTTCGAACATGCAAGCTCAACTGCCAAAAGTTCCTTCTCAATTTGAGCATACTGCATTTTAGTTTGGTTAAGAGTTCTAAATGCATAGGCAACAGGTCTGCCCTCTTGAAGAATAACTGCACCAAGACAGAACTTTAAAGCATCATTGGTTTGTGGACATCATTAATGTAGACAGGTTAGCAATTTGCTGTTTGAGGTTATCAAGTGCTATCTGGTGTTTTTCTAACCATGACCTTGCAACATTTTTGCATGTCAGCTCTCTTAAAGGTGCTGATAACTCACTAAAGTCAGGGATACACTTGCCCAAATATTTAACCATACCGTGAAAACTCTGTCAGGCTTGAACATTGTCTGGAGTTGGCATCTCAAGAATGGTTGCTTATTTAGAAAGATCTGGTCCCTTACTGCAGAGGTATAAGCTCACTGACCAGGTCCCTTGCAAAACCAAAAGGCTCTGAAATCCCTCGCCAACCCAGGAAGACCACCAATCCCTCTCTGAACCTTGATACGGTGGTGGACATTTTCCAGAAACAGATTTTGAGTTTAGCTCAGTGTCTCTTTCAACACCAAAAGGCTCAGAAATAACTCACAAACCCAGGAAGACTACCCATCCCTCTCTGAATTTTGGTATGGTGGTGGACATTTTCCAGAAACAGATTTTGAGTTTATCTCAGTGTCCCTTGCAACACCAAAAAGCTCTGAAATCCCTCACAAACCAGGAAGACCACCCTTCCCTCTCCAAACCTTGCTACGGTGGTGGATATTTCCCAGAAACATATTTTGAGTTTAGCTCCATGTTCCTTGCAACACCAAAAGGCTCTGAAATCCCTCGCCAACCCAGGAAGACCACCCATCTCTCTCTCTCTGAACCTTGCTATGGCAGTGGACATTTCCCGGAAACAGATTTTGAGCTTAGCTCAGTGTATGTGTCATTGTTATATTACTCTCTGCCCTGTTTCCAATTTTCTTCTACTTAGATAGCAAATTTTGGCCTGGTCAACTATAACACATCTCTGCGCATGCCCCTCCCCAACTCCTTTGCTCCTACAACCTACAATTGGCTGTTCCTGTTTACCTAACTAGATGCTCTGCTGTTCTTTTTCTTGATAGCTCTGTCACTTACAAACTCCCACTACACTGACATATTCTCCCCATATCTTAACTTGTATACTGTGTGCCTTCAGACTCTCACTCATGGACCTCCTAAACAAGTATACCTTTTGCCTCACAAAATTCATATTTTTTCTTTAAATACTACTGCCTAATTTTCTTTTCTTCATAGATTAAGGCAAATATAAAGAGCTGCTGTCTATTTTTGATTTTTGCTGCAGTCTTCTAGCCCTCACTATACTTACTGATTGCTTTTGCAGTTCAATCTCCTACCCTACCCCCATTCCCACCCACCCACCCCACTTCAATTACATTTATTCACACCCTGTTCTAACCACACTCCACTTCCTTCTCCACACCCATTAAGTCCCACCCAATCATATCCTCTCTCTTCTTTTTTACTGCTACTCCCTCCATCTCTGTCTCAGTCAACTGTTATTCTCCACCCGACTCCTCCTATTACTCATACTTCCAACCACTCCCCCACTAATTCAATATTTTATCCTACCTTATTCTTTTCCTATTCTCACACTCCTACTGAAGTTTCCTCTTACCTCCCTACAGCTAAGACATGCTCCTACACCTCCTCCTTTCAATTCCTCTACTTACCGTTCTCTCACTAATCACATCCTACAATGGCCCTCTACCTGACCAATCCTCTAGTCCCACCATTCCACTCCTATTTTCACATAATTCAACACCACACTCCTTCCACATACTATCCTCTCTTTTCTCTCATAATTTCTTACACTTGTTCAAATACAATCTCTCTCCTAAACTCTCCCACCTTCCTAAACTCAAATCCAAATTTATTCTACTTCACCCTGTTAGATATACTCACATCTTCCCAATTCTTACCCTACGTATTGCAGGAGATATTCATCCTAACCCCAGTCCTCCAGCCAACTTCCCTGACCTGTCCATCCCACTTTTGTCCACCTCCACCCAGATTCCCACTCCATCTCAGCTTACCTCTTCTGCTAAGCTCTTTAAACTCCTAGGTCTCAATATCTGGAGTACAGTAAATAAACTCCCTGATCTTCACTCCTGGACAACATTACACTCCCCAGATATCCTTTACATCTCTGAAACATGGCTAAAACCTAAACCTCACATATCAAGCAAAGAAATCCTCCCACCTGGGTACAATATCATCAGACACAACAGGCCCACTAAAAAAAGGTGGCAGGTTAGCTGTCTTCTACTCAGAAACCATATATCTCCATCCCTTACAATACTCCTCTCCCAGTTTCCACCAAGCTGAGATCCTCATTGTTAACTGTAACCTAAATGATCATAAAAAGATTGCCATAGTTACTGTCTACATACCTCCTGGCAACAATATTGCCATACTAGAGCCATTTCTTGCCTGGATCTCCAAAACCATCCCCTATGAAACCATTATAATATGCAATGTTAATATCAACTGGAATTATCTCACCACCAACTCCCCCAGTGCTAACATTAATCTATATGGTTTCACCCAACTGATCGCCTCCCCAACTCATATGAATCAACATTCCAATACCAGCTCCACTGTAGACTGGATACTTACCTCCCATCCCAATCATTATCACAACCCCTCTGTTCTCCCTGACACACTTAGTGATCATCACCCTATCTCTATACATCTTCACCTTTTCAGTCCTCTAAGACACACATATACCGGGGCTGTCATAATCTATCCAACTTTAACCCTGATTTATTTAATCAAACACTCTCATCAATAAACTGGTCCTGTCTCCAGCACCTCCCTCTTGAAGAAGCTGTTTTCACATTCAACAGCATCTTCCTTAACAGTCTTAAGTCCCTAGCCCCTCCTAGAAAAGTTCTAGTTAAAACAAACTTTGCTCCAATGATATGTAAAGCCTCTCTCTCTCTTGCAGAAAAGGAACTCTGTATGGAAAACCTGGGACACACTCAACCCCCCCTTCCAGCCTCCAACATTATAGAAAACTCCAAAACACCACAAAAATAAAATCACCCTTGATAAGAAAAACATCTACCTGGAAACCCACTCCAGCCCCAAAACATTCTGGAATACCATTAATAAGCTTTTACACCCAGGTAACCCTTCCCCTCCCAACCTCTCCCCAAACAGCTCCCCCTTGAAAATGCCATATTTCTCAACTCCTTCATAGACTCTATACAGAAACTCATCAAACCAAACACTATCACTAACCAAGACATCCCACCTCCTCTCTCCAGCCAAACCACCTTTTCAATGAAGCCTATACCACAACCATCATCAGATCCCTACTGTGTAAACTTAAACCCTGTTCCCCTTTGGTTGATAACCTGCCTCCCTTATACCTCAAACTAGCAGCCTCTTCCATAGCCTATCCAGTCTCCATACTTATTAATCTGTCCATTCAGTAAAGCCTATTCCCCAAAATATGGAAAAAGGCCTACATTATACCCCTGCACAAAGCTGGTAACTCCCCTGACCCCTCAAATTTCAGGCATATCACTATTCTATCCCCTATTACAAAGATTCTAGAAAAGTGTATTCACAAACAGCTCATTGCACATCTCATTCAGGAAAATCTCCTCGCCCCTACCCAACATGGCTTCCTTCCTCATCATAGTACTACTACTGCACTAATGTCCTTTACTAACTCCATCACTACCTCTCTCAATAACAACAAACTAGTGCCTTCCCTTTTCCTTGATCTCTCTAAGGCCTTCAACACTGTTTCTCATAACCTCCTACTTTCTAAACTTGCTTTTTTCAACCTTTCTACCTCCACCTTTAACTGGTTCTCTTCATACCTATCTAATAGTGCTCAATCTGTCAAATGGATGTCAGCTACTTCTCCATTCCTTCCCATTGTTATTGGAGTCACCCAGGACTCCATCTTGGGTCCCCTTATATTTAACATTTTTACTAATCTCTTCCAATGTACACTCATACAATATGCAGATGACACTACGATCATCTCTACCTCTGACAATCTATCCCACCTACATACCCTCACACGAGACACACTACACTTAGTCAAAAAATGGCTTGCGACTAACCAACTCCTACTTAACCCCCAAAAAACTAAACTTCTTCTTTTCCTTCCCAAACCCCTCCAACACCTCAGATCTTCCTTCTCCATCTCTTCCCTTAACAATGCAATTATTCAGGACGAGTCTCATACTAAACTTCTCGGTATACTCATAGACAAACTAAAATTTGATGCCCGCATCAACAACTGCAGCAAAAGAATCCACCAGAAACTAGAATTGCTATACAGAAACAAAAAATTCCTCACTCAAAAAATCCAAAGTATCCCTTGCTCAAGCCTACCTCCTACCTACTTTACTATATGTCACCCCTACATTTACCAACCTCCCAAAAAATCTCTTAAACAACTTGAACTAACATATAATAAAGTTGCTCGGTTCGCCACAAATTTCCCCTATCACTCACACCACTGCTTCTCCTTATAAGAACTTCACTGGCTAGAGTTCCATAACCAACTCCTTCTACCTCAACTTCTCCTGACTCATTCCATCTTACAACAATCCATAGCCTGTCCTTCACTAGCAACTCTTATCTCCCTCTACATCCCTAACTGGGAACTTCACATCTCAGACCAACACCTCCTCCAAATTTCCAAACCTAATAAATCCATAAGAAAAAGCCTTTACAGTCATGCAGTAAACTCATATTGGAACAAGCTCCTGCCCTTTATCAGAACTCTCCAAAATCCACCCAATTTCAAGCTAGCCCTAAAGGACTACCTACTCAACTCCTAGACCTGCCCTTGTAAAGACCCTACTTGAGTCAATTCTGCCCCTGCCATTCTTCTCCCGCCAAGACTCTGACTCCCATTCCTACACCTTAGTCTGTCCTGTTTGCATGTTTCCACTTCATATTCAGTAACAATGGGCCTCTTTCTTAATCTCTATGCACTGTATCAGACATCTCTCACCTATGTCTCTTCATCTTCCTATCTTGCCCTTTACCCACTATTTCTCCCTTACTTGACTCCACTCTATAAGTAAGCATAGCCCACTTACTAGCCCTTGCTTTTCCTCTCCTCCTATTTCCTACCTTACAATTGCATCATGTACATGTTATGTTAACATTATTAAATGTACCTTTATAATGAATATTAAATGTATATTATTCTCGTTTTATGTTGTTACTTTTATCTGTATTGCTATTTTGTAACTGTTTTCTATGTTATCTGCAGCTTTTCTCCTAAAATCTCTGCTGAAAAAGGGCATCCACACAGCCAGACTAACCCAGTTAACAAATGACAAATAAAATAAATAAATAAATATAATAAGCTTGTGCTGGTAAACAAATTACCTACTTAAGTAACTTCTGTTAGTCTGAATTTATACTTCAGAGGACCTAGCTTTATATTCACTTCACATGCTCTATCCAGAACTTTCCTGAGGTGTTTGCCATACTTTGCTTCATCATCACCTCCACCCAGTAAATTATCAACTATTATTGCATATGGGTAGCCTGAAAAAAATTGCTCCATTGCATGGGAAAGACTTCATTGGCAGAATTTTTCCAAAAGGCATCCTGAGGAATCTGTATCTACCAAATGGGGTACTGAATGCAGTCAGTAGTGAAGATACCCTCTTCCAAGAGGGTATCCCATACACTTTCTAGAACCCATACTTCAGGAAGTCATCACAAAGAGAAAGCAAGGCCATTTTTTACCCATATTGGGAGGGGTACATAACAACAATAGCAGTGGTAGGGTAGACATACCACATATTACCAAGAATTCTTTTCAACACTTTATGGTTCTTACTTTTAGTCCACCTTTTGGTAAAATCAAAGACATTTTAAATCACAACTGGGTCCTTTTTGACATGGAACAACAATTTAAAAATAAATTAGGTGACTATCTGGTAGTAGTATATAAGAAAGACAAGTCAATAAAAAACTTGCTTGAAACTAATGTAACAATGTGAACAAAGGCAAGATGGTGAAATGTGGACATTGTAATCAATGCCCATACATTTTGGAGAATGAGTCTCTGTACATTAGGGGTTTTGGTAGGGTAGCCCTGAAGCAAATGCTTAATTGTCAAAGTAGATGTCTGATATATATAGCGATTTGCCAACAGTGCTATAGTTTCTACATATGAAAGACTATTAATAGCCTCAATAAACGAGTTTACCAACATTTATATGATATTAAAAAGAACAATCTCAAGAATGCGTTATACAAACACATTAAAGAACACCCTGGTCATCAGTTTAAATTCAGTGCCCTTGAACAGATAGGAAACAATGATGGGTGGGGGGGTTCTTCCTGACATTTTTTTAGATTATCGAGAATTAATGTGGCAGCTTAAGTCCAATGCAACATACCCCCCTGAGCTTAATGAAACTGTTTCAATTTCTAGCTAGCTCAAGTTAAAAGCTGAATTTCATATGTAAAAAAAAATGTAATTTTATTAAGGACATTTTAAGCTAATAGATTGTGAAAGATTTAAGAGGTTATTTATTATTTATTTCTGAGAATTTGATTATTAGCTTTGTACAGGTTTTTATATGTTTTATTATCCCAGTTTGCAGAACATAGCTCTGTCTGTTCCAAAAGCTGCTTTCAATGTTATGTATAGACAATGATGTTTTCCTGCTGCTAGTATTATAGGGAATTTATCATTAATTTCAGTTTTTAAATTAATATGAACATACACCTTTTAAAATTAATTAATTGTTTAGTTAGTGCAAGTCATGTGACAAAAGTGCATATTTAACAAGTGGTTCAGTGTGCTTTCTTTGTATTCTGAAGAAGTCAATGCTGAAGGCTGACGAAAGCGCTAAATAAAGGTTTCTGTCTGTGAGCTGTATTGCTCTTTCTTATTTTATTTAATCAGTTTATTGTTGTTTTGTTTGTGTTTTTATTCATAGCTATTGGAAGTCTCATTGCTGGTCTGACCACTGGACTGACCTCTGGGTCCAACCTCATGGAGTACACAACTGGAAGTTTGCTTTGTTTGTCATTGGACACATCAGCATGCTCTGAGAAAATAGCATTACTGATGCTGGAACTGGAACATGTGCTTACATGATGTACTTCTTTGTTAAAATAAAGCAGTTTCATTCTCAAACTGTCTCTGAGACCTGATAATGACTGCACAGGTCTTCAGACTACATAAAATTGCAAGCTGTAACTGTTCCCAGCCGAACAGCATGAAGGCACAACTAAGCTTTTGGTTTGAATCTGTTCACCTCAATATGCAACAAGCTTTGCACAACTGGACAAATTAAGTTGCTCAACAGCCCTCACTTTAGCAAATGTTTCTGCTGACATCACATTACACTTAGAATCAGTATCTACTTTCAACTTGTGGGTTTACCTTTGATCAGGACAGTACAAAATTCTTAATTCTTTGCCAATAAATCTACTGCATTAACCTTTTCACTGACCACTGATATACCATGTGCATAGAAAATACAGTTGCAGCTCTCTACATGACCAACTTGCTTTTTTGAGTGACCTCTCTTAAAAACTGAATGATGCTTGCTTGATTTACAAAACTTTTGAAAATGGTTCCATTTTTTACACTTGTGATATTGCTGACCAAATGCTAAGCACTTCTCTCTTTTAGACTTATGATTGGCTCCACAATTACAACAGTTAACAATGAGACTTGACTTGGGTTTTGCTGACTTACCCTTATACTGCACTGAGCATGCCCTTTTTACTGAGCTGCTCTTGGAACTTGCTAGAAAGTTACAGGGTCTCCCTGCCACATCCACACGGGTTGCAGCTGCCATGTGCTTAGGCCTGTCTCTGCTTGCCACATGTTGCATGCTGTCTATGTTTGTTCTGGAGGCTGTTGAAACTATGCCTTTATCACTTGCAAGCATACTTGTGTGGCTTTCTGTGAGCTCATGGATTTGACAAATCTCTATGGCTTTGCTCAATGTTAAATCACGGTCAGGAAGCAAAACCTTTCTCACTGCAGCACTGTTAACACCACACACAAGCCTGTCCTTTATTAACTTATCTTTCAAGTCACCTTCCAAACCCTGTTTCTCAAGTCAATGATATAAGCTGCAAGAGTTTCACCTGACTTTTGGTCTCTTGTATAAAATAAGTGCCTCTCTAATGTAACATTTATCTGGGGGTTGCACATTTCTCTAAATTTATGTTTTAAGCGCTCAGGTTCTTCCCTTGATTCAGCCAGTACCACACTATGTCAGTTTGCCCCTTCTCCTACATACACTTCTGCTGCATACACAAATCAATGCTCTCTTTTCAATAACTTCTGACCCAGCTAAGTTAAGCAAAATGAATGCCCTCGTACATGCATCTTGGTCAGAAAAAGCTGCTTGCATGAAAATATTATATTCCTGCTCAGATACTCTCCAATTCTCTGCTATACTATGATCAAACACAAGTAAACTTGGTCTGCGAAATGCCTCTGCCATATCAACAGACAGTAGTGAAGGTGCTTGAAATCATGAACACACAGATATAAATATATGCCAGAACTTTATGTCAGTACTTGTAATTATGTCCAATAGCACAATAGACTCTGAAATAACTGCACTTTGCCAAATAAGTCTCGGTAGCACAAAAACACTCTGAAAACACTGTACGTTATGAAACAACCCCTTATCAATGTAAGAAATACTTCAAAATGACTGCACTTTGCAAATAACTGTACACAGCAGAAAAAGCTCAGAGTAAGAAACACTTTAAAATTAATGCACTTTGCAAATAACTGTACACAGCACAAGGACATTTTTAAATGACCTTACTTTGCAAAATAACTCTGCACAGTGTAAGAAACACTTTAAAATAGCGACACTCTGCGAATAAATGCACACAGCACAAGAAACTTTTCAAAATGGCTGTACTTTGACTGCACTTTGCAATATAACTGTACTTTGCACACTGCAAACTCTTTAAAATAATTGCACCATAATAAATTACACACTCTGCAAACACTTTGCACACTCTGAGATACTTCGAACAACTCTAGTTATGCATTGACTGGCTTCAGTCAATGCAAAAATAGTAGTTTGTGCCCAAACATGGTCTTTTACTAAAAAACATGTAATAGCCTTGCTCTTTAAGCTTAATTTACCCTTTTATCATACTCGTTATGCCTTTTAATCTCTTGTTATGCACAATATGCTCTTCTTGGCCATTTTACTTTAAATATGCTTGTTATGCAAACCAAAGGTAATTCTGAGCCACATATGAATATCTCTACTAGCTTTATCAACTATCATGGTTTTGAACATTTCTTTTAATTAATAGTGCATGTTGTGCCTTTTGTTTGCTTAAGAATACACTTTTGTGCTACTTGTTTGATTAATAATGCATTTTATGCCTTATAAATGCGCCATTTCATTTCCTCTGCCAGATAAATCATTTGTGCAGTTTTCTTTACCTTTAGCATGTTTTTGGCCCTTTTCCATTTGTCTGTGCTCTGTTTCACTCATCCTGCTTAGTCTGCCTTCACCTTCAACTCTGCACCTCATGGCTTGAAAAAGTACCTCTATTGATCCTGGTTCTATACCATGTCACTCATCTGGTCAAGATAAAACACACAAACATTTGTGGGTTCTGTTCAAGCAGCTTTATTGCACACAAACACATCAGAAATGAGACTTTGTAAGTTAAACTTAAATAAACTTATAAACAAACTGATTACCATACTCATACATGTTAACACTCTGGCTGTTCTCTCAAAATGGCACTGCTGCCTGCACATGCTCAGTATTTATATGCACATGCTACATCTGGAAATGCTTCTTAAAGGTACATACACACGCTCTGATATATAATCAGTCTCACAGATGGACAGACACACACATACACACACACACACACACACACACACACACACATGCCCTGAAACATTTGCAGTGCACTGTATGTACAAGAAGGCACATTTTCACACTTACTGAATACATTAGCAGTAAGTTATGCATCGCACAATGGTGGGTAATCACATATAAAACTCAAGTGCAGATTAACTCTATTCTCTTGCATAGGGCAGTCCCATGGAACCTTCCAGCATAGGAAACTGTGCTCTAACACTCCCCCACACTTAATTATTCTACTGCTGAGATTGTACTGTTTCAGGAAAATGATGAAGAGTTCATTTTCAATGAACGTCTTCTGTTTACCTTTTTTCTGAGTTAGAATGGCTTCTCTGGTAGAATGATTAATTATCAGTGTATCTGAGGTACAGGAGCCTAACCTTCTTCCTAATGCAAAAATACATGAAGCATAGTTATTAATTTTAATTCTGTAATGAGTCTAACAGCATTACAGTTAAGTTGGACTTGCTATTCTGATCAGTGTAGCTGTTAATTTATCTAGGCAACTGTAACAGATCCCACAAAGACATTCTAACTTTTGCTGTTAGCAGACATTTTTATAAGTCATAATCTCTGTCATAGAAAAGCAACTCATTGCCTTTATTTACCAGTACTTCAAGAAAGAAGTTATTCTACAAATAAAAAAAAGAAAAAAATCCATTGTCATTAAGTACTCTGTTAGAAATGAATATGCAATTAAAATATCCATCTTAATACACTGTCTGACTGCCGTGTTATATCCCAACTATTGGGAGCTGGCATAATGGTTAAAATGTTTACCTTATAAACAAGAGGTACAAAGTTTGATTCTCATTAATGAAAATAGGCTTAGTTTTAAAATGGTCCATAAGGGTATCTAATGTAGTACAAATCAATAATTGATAACACACAAAACTAACTTGAACTGTTTTAGGTCTTTTGTTGAAGAATCTGACAGGTGTGAAATACAAACCTTTCATCAAAAGGGAAGAAAGACAGCTTTTTTATTTAAATTCTTCTTATATTAAATTGCATTCATAGTGACCTGTGTAGTGATACTTTACTGTATTTCCCTACTTCTTGACCATTTATCTGCATTTTTTAGTTTGTTCTGGGACCTTTATCTTACTTAATTTGCAGTTCTGTGATGATTATGTTTTAGTGCAAGATTTTAGTATTGTTCATCCTTTATACTACATTTCTATTTCCGTAAGTACAAGTACGTGTAAAAGGTGATTTTTTATATTTTGAACCCATTCTGGACAATCTTGTAGCTTCTTTCACAGTTGTGGCAGGATTGTGATTTGCTGCCAGATTTGAGCCTCATTTAGTCATTTATTACAGTGTTACTGGTACATTTCTATATGCACTGATGCCTTAGTCTGTGGCAGGTCTGCAACAGTGGTATTATTGTGAATTTTGCACCAGGGTTTGTGCTTCGGTGCTTTTTACAGCTGTATATACACACTTAAAGTTGCATTCCAGTAATATGGAGCCTTAATCTGTGGTGGGATTGCAGTAGTGAAAGTACTATGAACTCTGCTCCAGAAGCTGTGCTTCACTTTTTATATATCTATATACCCACATAAAGTTGCATTACAGCATGTTTCTGTTTATCTTGCAACTGTTTTTCCACTGTTCTTTGAGTCTGCCCTACACCCCACATTGGCATTAAGGTAAACTTTTTTGAAATTGTAACTGCATGGCTTGAGCTCCAGTTTGAATTTTTCCACAGCCCTCTCACCCTTGTTGTGGTTTTAAAAGGCTGTGTCTCTGGCTTCCATGCCTTATGGTAATCTAACTTCCAAATTCCCTCCTTCCCCTCTTTCATTGTTATTGCCTGTTGTGTAACCTACTGAAATACTTTCCCACCCATTGTTTTCCATATATCCATAATACTAAGTGCCCACCCAGCAAATCTGTATTACACTTGAGTAAACCTCTCTTACTACATACTGTCTCCTGCACATTTCCCCAGAGGCCCCATCTGCTGGCACAGTAGCCACACTGTAAGGTGGTCCACAGTTAATCCTGCTCCATCCTTGGCTGAAAAGGGATTTGATTTATTGTTTTGCACTTCAGTAACTGTTTAGAGTGCAACAATTTTATTTTTTGCTTTATTTATTGATTTTGACTTTAAATTATTCTAAAGGTCCCTAATAATTGAAATTGCCTTGTCAAGATACTTTGACATTTGCAGTACCATTACACTCACAAGCAATTTTTATTGGTATTATTAAATCAAGTGATTATCTATGCCCTATATACAGGTACAAATGCCAAGATAGCACATTTTGCCTATGAAACTTCCTTTGGAACTGAAACCTTTAACTTAGTGTAGCTAATACAAAGCCATTGTGCAGAAACCAGATTAGAGCATCTAGACTGCACATTAAACAGCACTACTATCAAATCTTAGCATAATCTAACCTAGTGAAGTGCCAAACTCTATGCAAGGACATTTCTGAATAAGCCAGTACATGACCTACAGTAACCCACTCAAATACAGGTCCAGGCAACATGGATATGTAATTTCCAAATGTTTCCTTAGCCAGCACGGTAGATGTGGGTGCAGCAGTAGCATTGTTGCTTCACAGCAAGAGGTTCTCCAGTTTGATTCTCAGCTGAGGTTCTTTCTGTGTGGAGTCTGCATGTCCTTCCTGCGTTTGTGTGGGTTTCCTCTGGGTGCTCCAGTTTCCTCCCACATTTGTCTGGAGCATTTCTCCCCGGGCCTCCGCTGAAAATTGGCTTTGTTCCAAGTCGGACTTTCCCAGTTAACAAATGTTAAATAAAAATAAATAAAATAAAATTGAGATAATGTTGCAGTTGTCTCTTGTTCACAGTCAACCATTTAATCCTTAAAAAAACAAACACAGTGTGCAAGAGATGCAGATACACAGTTTCACTGTAGGCAAAAATCTTGCATGCAAACAAGGTGGTCAAGAACAAAAACACTGCATCCACAACACACATAGACCAAACTATGCTGAGGCACAAAAACACAATCTTCCTAAACCTGAAAGATCTCCTAAGCTTATAAACAGAAGTGCCTAGCCTCAGCAATCTCTAAAAAACTCACCAAAAGCAATGCCAAACATGCAAAGCCCATAAGGCAAGCCATTGTACAACATAGAGATGCCCCACATATCAGACAAAACAAGGGGAAGATAATGGCTAGATGCTTGTCTGGAAACAGGATCTGCCAAGTTATACATGTACTCAAGTCACTACACCACAGGAGCCAGCATGATTCTATCATAGTTCATTTTGGTGTTAAAGACTGAGATGCACTTCCATGGACTATATGAAAAGAGTCATTGTTTATCTCTAAATATATGTATCAGGCTGGTATGTGCCTTGCATCGAGCAAAATTCTACTTTCACCAAGGATGATGCCACAGTATGAACAAAGGAAGATCGCCTTCAACAATTGGCTTACTGGAGTCTTCTTAAGGGGGGTTCAATATTTGTCAGTATGAGAGGACATGGTTAACAGACCACGTTGCATTGCAAAAGATGGTCTGCACCTGTCTTCCCAAGACTTACAAATATTGGCTAAATTTTACCCACCCCACGTAGAGCTTTTTTTAGGCAATGCCAGACTGACAAACCTACCAACATAGCAAATAAAACTCAAAGAAACCTAAAGGTTTTGTTGCTGAATGCTAGGTGCCTGAATGAGAAACTCAACAAGTTCTCCTCACTCTGGAGAATATACAGACATGTGCCATTACCAAGACATAGTTTAAATCTGCAGAATGTAGTCCAACAGTGCAAGGCTTCAGTGCCTTCCACACATTCAAACCATCAGGTACACAGACAGTGACAAAATGTGGAGGCATCTCAATCGATATTAGCAACAAGCACAATTCTACATTGGTTAACAGGACGATGCTCTGTAATTTATCCACGTGCAAATCCCCATAGACAAAGTAACCATACTATATGCTAGCAAGCTATGGGTCACACTTTCTGTACCTGGAATGCCACAGCTTGTACCTAGACCTACTGAAGATACTCACCAATAAACCAAATACCCTATTTATGGGAGACATTAACTAACCCATTATAGACTGGGAAACATGCATTGCCTCATACTCACAGGCACAACAATTAGTAGAATTTATTAAAATGAATACGCTTAACCAAATAGTGTGCATACCCACCAGACGTTCAAACATACTGGAGCTGCTACTCACTAATATGGGAGAGCTCTGTAACCACCTCCCACCTAGTGTCACATCCTCACTGGTAAGGTTGGACCACAAAGCAGGGATGACTTTATTAACTGAGATAGCCGATAAGAAGACAAGGAGTCCTTAGTAGTCCACTCCTTTGTTTTTAAATTAAACTGGGTTTGTCATTAGAAAAAAAAGATTAATATTGCAGAAAATATCTTTTAGAATTACTCACATCTACATCTATCACTTTTCATTAATACAGGATGACCGAATATGCACACAAAATCAAAGAATATGCGATATTGATGTATGATTATTGCCTTCTGTTACCTTACACCATCATCTACTTAACAGATGTTGTTTTGTTTAAACATTTTCTTAGCTCATTGGGATTTGTTTGCTCATTTCTAGTACAAGTTTGCTTTGCAGGTGAAATGTAATTACAGGTCTGTAGAGTACGCTCTTAGTAGATAGTATGCACTTACGTTTAGAAGTTGAAAAATAACAGAGCATAGGGAGAACTGGGCTAATGGGAGATACCTAGTACATTAGCCCTCCATGATGCAGTGTGGAGGCCAAGCTTTGGAGATAGGAATGTGAATATCAGTGTACCATTTCAAATTTTGCATTTCTGAAGGTTCTCAGCAGTTAACATCACTACCACTAGTAAGTTGTTTCTTAATTATAGTTCAATATTATTTTTAGCAATGAATTTAGGAAATGTAGTTGAAAGGAATGTATTCAAGGCATTGTATAATGAAGTAAAGTACAAGAATTACATGAACAAGTAATCACTTTAAGTTAGTAAAACTTCTGCATTTCACTCCAGGGTCTATGGTGTTAGCACATGTATTAGGTAGCTGCAGTACCTCTATAGACGTTACAAAACAATACACTTAATTTTGTCAAAGAGTAATTCATTTGCAGGGGATGATTAGTTTACCAACATATATTCTGTGGACCTTTAGGTGTCATACATGTCCAAACACTGGCTTATACCATCAATATCCAAGTTTATAGGATAATTATTTGTTACATGTGCTGTCTTGGTATATCTGAGGTTGCACAACTCAGACAATAAACAAAGAAATGGTAAAGGTGAGTTTCTGTTTTATTTAATTCCTCCCTCTCTGCATTTTTGCAAAATCGTAGGTACTACATTAGAGATAGGGGATATGAGATTCATGTCTCAAATTTGTTGGGGTACAAAGGGTGCAGTTTTCTTCCAGAATTAATTAATTAGTAGCGCATGCAATATTTTGATTTAATCTATGTTTTTGTAGACTGGGATGGTTCCACATTTTTACTCTGATGTTTTGCGTCTCAGCTAGTTGACAGTGATGTCTAATTATAGATCCCCTATACAAACACCAGTTTTATAATCACAGAGGATCATCAAACAGACCGGAATTTATAGCATTTGAACTTATATGTATGCAGGCAGGAGTTGAGACAGTGTAGTTACATCCCTTGGTAAGGAATTAATGAAGCTAGAATAAACAAGAGGGAAGACCTCTGTGAAACATCAGACATAAACATTACAGGATGGGGTATCTGCCTGTATTGCTTGGAGACATGGAACTTAGGAGGCAGGATCTGTACAGCTAGCAGTATGTGTATTAGAGAGCTATGATTTAGAGCATCAAATACTTTGCATGTTTGTAAAGATTGTGGGGATAAATAGTTCAGCATCTATATTACAAAAGACTGTATTTGTAAGTTAAAGGTGCTCTTTATTTTCTGAAATCATTACATTCATGGGAACATAAACTGCAGCTACTGAGAAGCTAACTTGTGTGCCAGTATTCCAAGTATCTTGGCAAGTGGGTGATGCTTAAAAAGCCTCAGCTCTTTCCTTCCTTTAACAGAAAAATTAGAAAAATGACCTTACAATTACCAGAATATATACAAATAATAAGAGACTGTATGTTTGAGCTAAAGTTCATGAAATAGCAGGTGCACAAAATTTTAGGAAGTGAAAGTAAAGCTCAGAGTTGCAGATTGGCTTCTTTATAGTTCTACATGCAGCTCTGCAGCTGACTATGTGCATGTGGTTTTGGATTAGAACTGATAATATCATCAGTGTCGATTTCATAAGGAGGATTACTAGTAGATAGTGAATGCAGACAAGACAGACAACCTAGGAAATGCAAAAACTGTGATGCAGGCATTAGGCATTAATACTGGCAAGGCTGCTTATGGTTACTTATATTTGCACATTCGCCCTTGGTGCAGAAGGTTGTGGGATCTATTCCAAAATCAGGTAGATCAATTGATGACACTGCAGTGGAGCATAACTGGGGTGCTGTGCTCCTGAGTGTGTTTTACTTCAGATGAGATGCTAAACTGAGGTCCCATCTACTTGAGCTGGTGGTAGCTCAGGTAGACATAAAAGATCCCATGGCACCTATCCAAAAGAGTAAGTGGGATTTTCCCTGATGCCCTGGACAGATTTCCCCTGTTTTAATAAGTACTACCATGGAGCTTCCCTGAAAAAAGAGACCAAAAGCCTAAATGGACTAACCCATTTAACAAAGAATAAATAAATAAATAAAACAAATTGTGCATTGCTTTTCTTTGCAACACAGTAAACAATTGTATGTGATGCACAGCTGCATGTTGAGTCAGTGTGATACCAAGGCTCACTGATTGCAAGCAGCTGAAGCTGAGCAACCCAGCTGCTCATATTGTATGTTAATTGTGGTATAATGGCATGGTAATAAATGTCATTATTGAAATGAAGGACTTAATATGACAGGGTGATTCAGAAATGTACATATCATGTGACTACATGCACTACATCGAGAATAAATGACTGCAGGAAAATCCTGGTGTTACAGGGGTGAGTCACAAAAGGATGCATGGGGTACCAGCTGCATTAACAAACCTATATACAAAACTGGTTGTCCTCAGCACCTGTAGTCACGGTGATGTGTTTTGTTACCCTTGGAGAAGCAGTGTCATTCTTATAATGCCTAATAAATTATGGCCTTCATGACTATGAAATTGTGTATTTATACCATGTGGATAGCGTCATTATCCAGGAGCTGGTTGATATCCATTGCCTTCATTTGCACAACAATAGGACTCGTGGAATACCCATCCCACTGTATACCTTGCTAAGACTGGTTTTGACAATCATAGCTACAGGACCTTTCAGTAATCAGCAGAGGAGACAGTAAGGGTATCCCAACCATCTGCCTCAAGAATACTCCAGCAATTCCTCAATACTATACTATAGCATGTGGAGGAGCATATGTGGGTTCCTCATACTACAAACGAAAAAGCCAATGTCATTTGGGCTTTTTATAACATAGTCCATTTCCCTGGAGTACTGGTGTCCACAGAATGCACCCACATTGAAATAAAGGCCGTAACTGGTGAGCAGGGAGGAAGTTAGTTTAAATATGAATATTACCAGTCAACGATCAGATGGTCTGTGATGCTGTGGGTCTTCAGGTCACAGAGATAATGCCCATAACCCCCACATATGGCACATATGCGATCTATAGCAACTTATTGGTGGTGTTGAACATGCCCTATAGCCATAGTTGATGATACGTATACAGCATTACAAATGCACTTTGATAAACCTTGAAAAAGACTTCTTAATCAATATCAAGAATGAGTACCTAACTATAATACTATAGTATCTTTTATATTAATGTTTCATTCTTGTAGTGTCTTAAAAATGTATTGTATTATAACAGAAATTTAATACTAAAAGATATATTTGTAAACTGAATCAAACTGTGCTGCTTTTCAGCTTGAAAGGGGAAGTACTTTGAGTTATACTTAAAAAATGTGTCATTGTTCAGAAAAAATAAATGTTTTTTCTTTTAAATGTTAATATTAAGTGGTTATAATAATACTGAGAGTAACTTTAATGATTTGGTTTTAGTTGTTCACTTGTTTAAGCTGATCAGTGGCACCGGAGGTATGTTAACAGAATGTATGAGCAGCAATCCTCTTCAGAATGGTCATGAATGGATATTAATGCAATTAATGCCATGCATTTAACAGCAATTAAATGGTGGCTTGAGGAGATTGTGATAAGTGGAAAAAGTGGCAATAAAGATGTTTTCATTGACTCATTCACCTCAATGGCTTGCAGTAAGAAGTATTCAGTCTTAAAGGATTTGTTTTACTTATAGAGCAGAAAAAGGGTGCTCCACAGTGTAGACAGATAAGGCCTATACTGTACCCCAACATGACCCTTGTTCAATTAGCAGCATGGGCACTGAAAGCGGCCACTGCTGAAGGATGGGAGAGAGCATACAGTGATATCTCATGGGTACCATGTACTTTATCAAATATTCATTTGTTTGTAAAATGCATTGTTGGGATGCCTTGCCAAATGTTCCTTTTACTGGACATTTTTGTTGCTAAATGCTTTTGTTGTCAAAAAAAGCAAGTAGGCTTCTGATAAGGTTGGGAGTGTGTGTTTGTTTGAGAGCCAGGAAGAGAGTTAGATTAGGTAATGAACAGATGTAGTGTTTGTGTGTCTGGGTGTGTTTGTGTGTTTGTATGTAGTGGGTGTCTGACCTATATTTTGTAGTTTTTCTATGGAATACTGCAGAATTATGGTTAAGGACAGTGTCCAGGATAGGGTTAGGATTTACACATACTGCTAAGGTGGTGCAAGGTGTTGAAGCCAATCCTGGGAGGGGAGAGAAGCACCCAGGGTTGCTGCAGTAAACAGCACATGTGTCTTGTGAGCTCTGTGTTGCATAAGAAGTGAGCTGCTTAGTCAGGAAGTTGCAGCTGCACTAAAGCATGCATGCATGCATGTACCTCCTGAGGACAGCAATTGCAGAACTATCAAGACTGCCCTAAAGTAAAGGGAGTTATGGCACACTCCACATCTGAACTGCTATGCTGCATCCTTAATATACTCTCTGGACCTGGACATGAGTAGGCTTGATCCAATGGCGGTTTACATGGGTCTGAATTTACCTGGTAAGTGAGTTGAGGAGCTTGTGGAAGCTAATGGGGAGCTGCAGGGAGAAATAAACACATTTTAGCAATGCTGTTAACATTATGTTTTGTCATAAGAAGTCTGTGAATGTTTATAATTCTATTTTATTTGATCATAGAGTTTCCACCACAAGAATTCTTTCTATATGATTCAGTTACTTTCCAAGGGAATATCTTCAACATCAAAGAAAACACCCTGCCTTTAATCTTTCCTTATTAGACTATTCATTGAATAGAATGTCTGAAGGGGCACATACGTATCAAAGCATATTACTCAACTAGAAGGGCTGCCAAAATATCTTACCCAGAAAAATTAAAAGCATTAAATTCTTCAACTGTCCTTATAGGTTAGCAGCTGAAGAGTGGTAAAGGTGCAAGGGAAGGCAGCCTGACAGAAGAATTTATAAAGGGATAGGCTGAACAATGGAGAAGAATCGATGTGAAATATTTAATGATGTTTCCCAAATCAAAGAACTATCTTACTCTATCACAAGAGCTTGGATAACTCTTTTCCCAAAGATGAGACATGATATGATAGATCTAGGGAACTGTCAAATTATGTCATGGACTAATGCAGCTGCTAAACTGCTAGTTACAATCCTTATTAAAGAACTTGCAGGTAGATTACTGGACTTTGTGGATAAAGGAGAGGGAGGGTTTTGAAAGGAAGAATCGCTGAGGGAAGCCAGTGGCAATGGAAGAATTCATTGCGAAAAAAAAAAAATGGGGCATCCACAGGTGAGCTTCAAAAAAAATATGACACAGAAAAGAGGAGTGTTATGTTTCAGGGTCTGAGGAAGGTAAGGGTAGGCCCAAGATTATTAAGGTTGGTACAAGGGCTATTATAAAATGAACCTAAAATATACTTAATGATCAATGGTGAGTGATCAAGGAAGGGAGGTGAGGTTTGGTACATAAAACAAGAATATCCTTTACCTGAGTACTTGTTAGTGATAAAGATACTAGCAGAGAGGATCAGGGATTTATTTGGCTACAATTCCAAAGAAATGGAAGATACCTTACTCATGGAAGACTGTAAGTTAATAATGGCTGCACCAGATTTAGTATTGTTGGGTGTGTGGAAAACATTTGAGGATTTGATAAAAAAATGCGCTTAAATGTAAAATGAGAGCAAGCAGGAGAGGATTCCATACGCAGAAAAACGGGATGAAATATATAGAGAATAGGTTGTGGAAGACTCTGAAAAAGATAAACAAGTTCAACTATGGCAAACAGTTACAGAAAAGTTTGTTAATGCGGTGTAGGAGGAAAGACGTATATCACAGATTCTGGGAGAATAACTGCTATTCATTTAATGGTATTGTATAAGGTATTACATTTGTTTTGTATCTATCAAATGCAAGTAGCAGTAGGCAGGTAGAAAGATTCAGTTATGGTGTTCCGCTTGCCGATACAGGGAAAAATAAGCAGGATGATGAGGAACGAATGACATTGAGTGTAACATACAGGTGATTGGAGTATGCCCGATTTTCCATCTGATGCATTTGCCGAACGAATGTCACATGTACTGAGGGAACTTTTTGAATAGAAAATAATACTATAAAACAAGCATTATGTTGTAATATCTGAGGGGAAAAATATTACGATTTTCTGGGACTTTCGAAGGATGAGTGCAGTGAATGATAACATTATGAACTGCAAAACAATGGCATCTGCAAGAATGCTGAGATTAAGTTAGAGGGAAGAACTACAGATTGAAAGTAGTGAAAAAATGTAAGGATTAAAATGATCAGAAATTCATTAAGGAGGATGGAAGATGAAAAATTCGGCTTTTGGAACTGGGCACATTTTAAAGAGGTACTGTATTGGTAGTGGGGACTGGCTGAATTTTAAAATTTCTATAAAGGATTGTCTGGTAAGGGTGTGGGGGGGTCCTCATTTCTATATAGTGTAATACTACAGCTCTTCACGAGAATGATGACGTACAACTCAGAAAGGATGGGATAAAGTGTAGTATCCTGTATAGGAAATTCAGTAATTATTTATTTAATCACAGAATGGAAAAGTTAAGACTAAGAATGGAAAGAACTAAATATGTGGACTGTTTTTGTATTTTTCCCAGTGATTAGAAATAAATAATGGTTAGGTTAGCAAACTGAAAATCATTACTGGTGATTTGGAATCGGTATATAAAATAGGTTCACATGTGATAAAGAACATCTCTTCTATGCATGAAAGACAGAGACAAGTAGAAGTGTGAAGAAAGGGAAGTGACTACATGTGTACATTATATATATATATGTATATATATATATATATATATATATATATATATATATATATATATATACTGGTGCAGTGGTTAATGTTGTCACCTCACAGCAAGAGGTTCTCTGGTTCAATTCTCAGCTGGGGTGCCTTCTGTGCAGAGTCTGCATGTCCTCCCTGCATTTGTGTGCGTTTCCTCTGGGTACTCTGGTTTCCTCCAACATTCCAAAGACATGCATCTGCAGCGTATCTCCCTGGACCTCAAATGAAAATAGGCACTGTCCTTGTTGGACTTTGCTGGTAAACAAATGTTAAATAAAAAAAAATATATATATATATATATATATATATATATATATATATATATATATATATATATATTCTCAAGTTGCTCTATTGTCATGCATAATAGTATAATAAGATGTCTTTATTAAGAAGGTACCAAGAGATTGGAAATTCATATTCTTATGGTTGTGAGTTGAGCAACAGGGTTGAAAGTAGAAGAAAAATTGAAATAGATGCAGATTAGGGAATGACTGAAGAGCCTCACCGTAAATAGTTGGAATGTGATTGCTATGCCGCATGATGATATGGATAAAGTGACTAATGTGAGAAGAGACGTGACAGTATTGCTACTCTACTGTACTCTACTCTGGGCAATGCAGTGGTGCAGCAGGTAGTGTTGTTGCCTCACAGCAAAGGTTCTCTTGTTCGATTCTTGGCTGGGATGCCTTCCGTGTGGAATCTGAATGCCCTTCCTGTGTTTGCATGTGTTTTCCCTGGGTGTTCTTGTTTCCTCCCACATTCCAAGCACATGTAATAGGTGGATTGGACAATCTAAATTAGTCATAAGTGTGAGTATGCATGTGAGTGCATGGTATAGAAGACCAATAGTAGTAGTCTAGCCAGCCAGTGGTGTGAGCAATGTTTGTTGACAATTGTCACGGATGAAGTAACACCTCAACCCCAGGTACAGAAATGGGAAAAGGGCTTGCAGATGGATAGATGCATTAGAGTATTGCTGGCATAGACAAATAGAAAACAAATGGAAAAAGTTAAAAAAACAGTGGAAGCAGGTAAATATGAAATGTGTGGTGTAAGGAGAATAAACACTAATTCATGCCAGGTGTCAGAAGGGGAGTTCCATATTTATTTATTTATCTAATTAACTTGTACTAGAGAAAAGAGACGTGTATGCTTTGTTAGTTGTTATCAAAGATGAGGTGTACCCATTCTTAATGCTATGTTGACATGTTTATTGCAGGACATGTTTATGGCTGAAAAAATTGATAATGTTCATTAAAAAATAAATAAAATCTGAAGATTTTTACTACAGCTTAAAAAAGTAAGCTTTCTTTTTAAACACTTCTTCATATTTAATATCAATCGATCTCTTATAGTACTCAGGTCACTTACAACCTGAATAAGGGTTTCTCTCTTTTTAATTTCAACAGGTCTTTTGGGTTTCTAATACCATGACAGGAATGGACCCCATTCCTAAGTCAAAGTATGATTAAAGTTCATGAAATGAGTATTGTTTCAATCTTTGATGTCAGCCAAAAGTGCTCTTTACAGGACCCGCAATGTGCCCAGTAACGACTCCCTCTGCAGTTCGTATGGAGTTACATGTATTGGTAACATAATCAAAATACGACTGTAGATTCTTTTTTATAAGACCCGTTGCTCCTACTACTATTAGAACTGTCTAGGTATCTTTCTTCCACATTGCTCTTGTTTCTGCCTGCAAATCCTTATATTTTGTGACTTTGTGTCTTTCTGTATACAAGACAATGTAGTCACTGGGTGCAGTGAGTTCAGTGATCAATGCTACTTTTGTCTTCTTTTCATGGACCACTATATCTGTTTTTCCCACATCTATCTTTTGAACTGTTGGTAATGGGTGATCCCATGTCATGTAGACTTCATCATTTTCTATGATGCTTTGTGGCTCATGTTTTCAGTGTTTTTCAGCTACTTCAGTATTATAATGTTTGCACAATCCCCAGTGCAAAAGTCTCACCCCATTATTATGCTTTTCAATATACAGTCCTTCTGCCATTACTATATCACAAGCAGCAACGAGGTATGCGACTCTTTCCAGTTCTGTTTTTGTCTGTTTCTCCCACATGTTCAATGGACCTTGTGAAACAATGTGTACGTAGCCCTCTGTCATGAGTCACCAGTGTTAACCTTTCATCTTTTGGTTTGAATTAGCCTCTCCTTAACCATTCCTGCATTCGATCCTCATCAGCATGAGGTTCTTCCAAGAGTTTTCTATAATTGCAACTATATTTATGCATTTTCCACATTTCTTGCCTTCTCATCTGTTCCTTCACTATTTATTCTTCTTTTGATTTTTGTCACATTCAGTTGCTGCCAGATTTTTATCTACTTCTGGTTTGATTTCCATTCCCGCGTGATGCCGATATGCTTCTGCTAACCTAAGAAGGGAAGTCATCTTAGATTTATTCTCCTCATGTTTCAATACTTTCACTATGTTTGGGTCTTGTGAGGTCAGCAGGTATGTATGCAGTCCCACAATTGCAGATCTATAGATGTAATCAAAATAATCATAATTATAATCATAATCACAATTGAATAAGGGCTGTACGAATGATGCGGTTATATCTTAAAGCAGAATGATTAAGATCAAGGAGGTCACAAGATGTCATATATGACTATATCTGTACGTGCACTACCTTTTGAATAACCTTACAAACTTCATGTTAGAAAGAAGGTGGCCATTTACCAACTTGTGCAGATCAAGTGCTGGCCTATTGGAGATGGAAACTAGCAATGACTCCTTTAAAGAAAATGAAAAAAATAAAACATCCTCTTTGAAGATTGAACATTTGAAAATAACATTGTGCATTAAATCACTGCATCCAAGTTAACAGCCTTAAAGATTCAGGATCTCACATGCAGTTAAATGAGCCTAATGACAAATCCACACTCATGACAATGACAAATACACAATGATGACAATGACAAAGACACATTTTCTGAATAATGAACTTAGAGCACTATCTAAGCTTGTAACTGGTGCATAATGTTTATGCATAAAGAGAACTCATCTGCAGCTAACCAACATCGCTATTCAAGATCTCAAATATGTTGTGTGGCATGGTCTGTCTTGCAGCTCTGAAGTCATTTCATCCCCCATTTAAGATGATGAAGCTCAACTGTTTCTAATTGAAATGGTCTCTGCTAGACCAGAGACTTCCTGATGCAAACATAGATATTCCAGTGATCTATGTTTATGAGTGCGTTGCCTGCTTATTGCAGGAACTTGAGGTTCTTGATTATAAATCTGTCACTTGTTTTATGTATGCCCTGTGAGCATTATAGTTTGGACCAATGACCATGCAAGGCTATCTTGGTTGCTTGAAGGGCCTAGATCCTGTTATGAAAACTGTCTAGATTTCTTTGAACAATACCATTTTATGTTGTTAATTAGGAATCCTTGTTGAGTCCGTTTCTCAAGAAAACATCTTGAAGTCCTTACTTTCCTGGCAATTGCTGTTCCTTCTCAAACTTCCCTTCTGTAATTAAGATATCTGTGAAGTGAGTTCACATATAAGTTATTCATTTCTATATTTATTTATTACATTTGTTAACCGAGTAAAGTCTGACTGCGCCAGGAGCCCGTTTTCAGTGGAGGCCTGGGGAGAAAAGCTCCAAAAAAAGAAAAAAGTACAATACAATGCAAAAACAGTACAACATTTACATATGAATGTAAAAAATACACAAATTATGTTATAGTTTAAGTACAGAACATGAAAATGATGGCACATGACAAATAACATATTACTCAAACAGAATGTTACATATGAAACAGTAGGTTGAAACAGTCTTGGATATTACAAAGTCAGCAGTATACAACTATATTTCCAGGGGTGCCAAACACCTTTTTAAAAGGAAGAGTAATAAGAGCCAAGAACTGATAGTAATAATCAGAGAGAAGTAATGTTAAAGGATGTAGACTATTGTAGAGCGGAAAGGGGGTGGGATACGATAAGTGGAGTCAGCCAGGAATAAGACAGGAGCAGAGCCAATGATTATCTAGGAAGTTATGAAGTAGTTGTTTGAACTCATGAGGGTGTGGATTTTTGGTGATGGTTTGAGGGAGGGAATTATGGAGTTTGGTAATTTTATCGGACTAGAGACAGTCACCATGATAGTTGCGGGAGTGGGTGACCTTCAGCATAGGTTTATCAGAGGATCTAAGGGGCCTGGGATTGTGACTAGGCTGAACAAGACTGGAAAGAGCAGGACAGTTTGTGGGTTGGTGGATTAACTTGTGGGTCAAAATAAATTGATTGAGAGATAAAAGGTTAGGGAGTACTAACCAGTTTAGTTAGGAGAGCACAGTACAGTGGTGGGTCCTGTGCTATAGCAAGATTCTAGATTATTTAGAACAGTCTTGTGAAGGTTAGTGAGAATATGAGATCCATAGAGGGGAGAAAGCAGGCAAGATTGGGCAGTGGCAAGTCTGGCGTTGTGGGTAAGATATGGCCTGGCCCTATATAAGGTGCCAAGCTTGATGTGCACTTTTTTGATTGTCAAAGAGACATGTTTTTCAAAGATAGATTCTCATCAACAGTGACACTTGAAGAAGAGAGGATAGACAAGAGAGGCTTGACGTGGTTTGGATTTTTTATGTTTGAAAATTATTAATTTAGTTTTATTAGGGTTTAGGATTAGTTGATGTTCAGACAGGTATTTTTCTATGTTTTGGAAAGATGATTGCATTTTTAATTTCATTTCTAGAGGAGAGGGTGCAGAGCATATAAGGGTAGCATCATCAGCGTATTGGACAATGGTGGCTAGATTGGTAGCAGTGTTTAGGTCCTTTCTGAATAAGATAAAGAGGAGAGGACCAACTATTGAGCCTTGGGGCACACCAACAGAAATGGGGAGTAGGGGGGAAGAGTGTTTTCCCATTTAGTGTCTTGCTGCTGATTGAAAAGGTAGCTGAGAAACCAGGATAGAGAAGATGAGCTGAGGCCATAAGGTGAGAGTTTGTTGAGACGAATTTGGTGGGAAACAGTGTCAAAGGCTTTTGACATGTCAAGAAAGGTAGAGGAAACAGCTTGGCCTTCATTTAGGAGATGGTGAATGGTGTTTGTAAAAGAGATTTGAGCAGTTGTAGTACTATGTTTAGGTCTGAAACCATGTTGTGAATTGGATAAGAGATAGTTACTAAGGAAGTGGTTAAGGAGTTGTTTGTGGATGCACTTTTCTAAGATTTTAGCTAGTGGTGAAAGAATGGCTATGGGGTGGAAGGACCATCTTTATGGAGATGGATGATGTGGGATATTTTCCAGAGAAGTGGGACATAGTATTTGGCAAATGAGCAATTAATCAAGATAGATATGTGGTAGGCAATAGGTGGGGGCTGCGATTTTTAGAAATTCATTCTGGAGCTGATCTACTGCTAGACAGCAGGGTTTAAGTTTAGTAGCGAGTGGTTATATGTAACTTGTCTGAATGGAAATAAGGGAGAAATTGTTAGGATTATCAAGAGTTGGGGTGGGAAGAGTGAGCGGTGTATTTGGTTTGCTGCCTAGTAATGAGATTATGGAGTTTATGAAATGGGAGTTGATTTGAGTTGCAATGGGATATATGCTGTAACATTGCAACTGTCTTCAGTTAAGTGGCTGATTGACAGGTATCATACAATAAGGGTTAGAAATATCTCTTTCACCTGGAAGAATGTTACTGGTTGCATACCTTAGGGCTCTGTCATAATTACTCCTCTTCAGCTTCTACTAGTCTTACATCAAGGCAGAAGTAAAAAAAATATGGTTGACTCTACTTGTTAATGACTGAAAACTGGATGCTGTGAAATTCTCACCTAAGGATGCTCTCATATTCCAATAAACACTTGGCCATCATAATGACTAATGTAATAACAATGGGCTCAAATTTAACCCAAAACAAATGTAGTGTGAATTTATTTGGGAAGCAAGATTCCCTTAGGTCATACTATATTAAGGACACCTCCTTAAAACTGAGACTGCTATCAGAGATCAAGGTAATTTCCTTGAAAATCAAATCATGATTACTATGTTTTAGATACAGTCAAGAAGTCAGTGTACATGGCACATCTCTTTTCTAAAAATATTTCCTCTAGAAATAAGGAAGTCACAATTCCTCTTTGTACATTCCTTGTTAGAAGTGTTTCACCATTCCCCACTCAGGAATCATAGAAAAACTCACAGCTAGGCATCAACCCATATATCTCTAGGTGGTTTGCAAGCTGGCTCACAGATAGAACCCACTGTATGAAAGTAGTTGACTCCAAGTCAGACTGCCAACCAGTCACGAGTGGAGACCCACAGTGTTTGGTCCTGTGTCCTCTCCTGTTTGGTATCTACTTCTCTGAAGTCCAGGCCAACACAAAGGGACTCTGGCTGATAAAGTTCACAGATGATTGCAAGTTGGTAGCTATTATTAACTCCCCAAGTAATGTTGACATCCTACAGAAAGGCCTCACTTAGACCAACGACTGGTGTCAGAACCATGGCCTTAAGCTCAATGCCAAAAATGGTGTTGTCATCCCTTTGGGAAAAACCCGGTTCCCATGAATTACCACATCGATGGTAGTCCAATGAAAACAGAAGGCCTTATAAGAGATCTGGAAACACAGGTTGAGAGCAACCTCTCTTTTGACCACCACATTGCCACTGTGGTCAGAAAGTCCTTCTATGTGGCACATCTCATTACTAAGGGTTTTGCATCCAGGAAGAAAGAGGTCATTGTCTCCCTCTACTCTTCCCTCATTAGGCCAGTCATCGAGTACAATGCCCCATTTGGCATGTACCTCACTAGATATCTGCAACAACTGGAAAGGCTGCAAAAGTACCTCACAAAGAGGGTCCTAGGCCTTAAACTCTTGTTTTATGTGGACAGACTCGAAAAAGTCCAACTATTCTCTGTCTCATATTGTCTTCTTAGAGGCAATCTCCATTTGACTTACAAAGCCATGTCTGACCCAGCTCTGTTAAAAATGCTTCATCTAAAAAAATCCCAATCCCTCCACACCACATGCGCCAGAGACCTCTACCTCATTACCACAATCAACAGAACATGCTGTAAGGAGAGGTTCATAACCCAGAGACTGCCCATGCTATGGAATAGACTTCCCATACATGTCAAACAGAGCACCTCACTGACCTTCTCCAAAAGAAATCTTGGTGAGTGGATGGAAAATAAAAAATTCATCCCAGGGATCACTCCAGTGGCTTTACTCAACAGAGGCACTGGGAACTAAGGTCAGATGGCACAATGCCAGGGTAATACTATGGGCTAGGCTTGTAAAGGCACCAGGGCTATTAGCCTATTACACACCTATTAACCTATGAACCTATGAACCTATGAACATCTGTTGGAAGGCCCATCAGACATCACTCCTGCAAGGGCTATGACAGGGTCCTTACACCTTATGTGGCCAGAGATTTGCCTGAATGATACTACAGCAAAGTGGAAGATGTGTTCCTACTGACAATCTTGCACCCTTCATAGTTAAAAGTCTTGTGAGTGTAGTGGACATTTTCCTTCATGTATTGCACTAGTGGATAGTACAGCATTATTAGTAACTGCACTTTTACATCTCTAGTATGCCTCACAGGATTAGCTGCTCATACTTCAGTACTGATGAGTGATTATCAGAGTTTTCAAACAAAAACTAGTTGGATTAATCATCTGGTTTTGTGTACTGCTTTAGTTAGTGTCTAAAAGACAATAAGACCAGGCTTGATGTGAAGATTGACAGAGAAGTACTGTGTTTTATTTTGCTTCTCTTCTTGACATGGGGTTTAAGACTGGCTACTAATTAATACAATCACAAGATATAACTGTGGAATAGTAAGCATTAAAAAAAAATACTGAGATGTGAGGTATATTCTGATCAAAAAGTCATGTGACAGAATTTTGCCACGTCAGCAGTATGGTACAGAAATGCCTAATGTAGGCAAGAATAGAAGCAAAATAATCCCAGAGAAGAGAAAAGAAACATTATGTGTGCATATTGCATGGTGGAAGGCAGAGAAGTAAAATAATATTATCACTTGTTTGAAACTGAAAGACAGTAACATAAACAGCTTGACTCATAATGTAGTTTAGTGACATCACCATTTCAGAATGACTGAAAACAGTTGAACTGGAGTGGACTGGACTGTGGAAGAGTTTTATCTGGAAGTGTATTATAGAAATCTGAAGAAACTGTGGATTTTTTTTATATTTCTCCACATCCATATGAGTTTCCTTGAGACATTCTGATTTTCTCCCACCTGACAAAATTAGTGTCATCTTTAAATTATCCCTGCATGTAATCCTTTCTGTAGCCCTTGTGTTCTGTGATATGTCTAGAAAACATCTGAATGCATTAATTCACCTATCAAGTTTAATAATTAAAAAGATATGGAAACAAACTTTCATAAATAGTTGTAAAGGGTGTAGTGTGTGAGAAATGCCATTTCTAAGGAGATGCCTGACATCAGAGCCAGGCCCAGCACTAGGTGACCTAGGCAGTTGCCTAGGGCCCATTGGCAGGGTAAGCCCACTGGTCAAGGGGCTATCATGACATTTAATTTTTAATTGAAATAATTTAAATAAATGTATGACTGTTTTTCAGCAATATTCTTCTTTAAAAATATACTTTACCCACTGATGCACACAGATTTGTGTGCTCATTGTACACATATCTGTTGCCGCTTCTTCAGCTTTTAGCAGCATTCTTCTTTAAGAACACACTGCCCCTGCTTTGTCTAGCTACATTCTTCTTTACAGATGCACACACACATCCGTGCAAGTAAATGTACACATTTGCTGCTTCTGCTTGTTTTCTGTACACAGAATATAAAGTTTCTGTTTAGGTTTGCATTTTGAGATTGAAGAGATGGTCATTCATTCTGGGGATGCTAATGTGTGTGTGTGCGTGTGTGCGTGTGTGCGTGTGTGCGTGTGTGCGTGTGTGTGTGTGTGTGTGTGTGTGTGTGTGTGTGTGTGTGTGTGTGTGTGTGTGTGTGTGTAAGTAACTAAATAATGACACACATTTGAATTTCAGACTTTATATCCATCATAAAATGCATGCTGATGCAAGACATTTATTCTAGCATCTTCTATGTTTATCAGTGCAGTAATTAAATGGTACCCCTGATTTCGGGACTTTGCCCCCCCCCCCCATCATCTTAGGTTTTGTCAAGATTTTTTTGCTAAGAGCTTGAGAGTTATGTTTCAGTCCATTTTTCAAGGAAATGAATTTCAGTACATTTTGTAAGGAAATTTGAGTTTCAAGGGAAGATAAGTTTACTGCTGTTCATGCAAAGTCTGTTTTGAATGTATGCGACTGTTTTCTTTAGCAAATGGCCATCAGTGCTTGTGCTATACAGTTTGAAAGCAGTGTTAGTAACAAAATAGGTAGTATACTTGCAGTTGGTGTAGAAGGCTGTGGGTTCTACTCCCATGCCATGTAGATGGCGTGCTGATACTGAAGTTCACTTTAAGGGAGGATGGGGGAGCTGCACCCTTGAATGTGTCCTCATTTAGATGAGATGCCTGTAATATGTTGTCAGTTTGCCAGCCATTCCATGTTGTGATATTACCAGCTTACCAATTTGTTTTTTTGAATGTAACATTGGCAATTTATTTTTCAAGAGCAGTTGACACTGAATTTGTAGATGAAACACTGAAATGTAAAGTTGTTTGCCAGCAGTAATCCCTTCATTAGTTACAGATCACTTTAATGTGTAATTATTCAGATGACTTTTACTTCTGCAGACATTGTACATATTGACTGATATTGTTGGATTGTAATGAGGTTTGGTGGCCTTTTATGGCTGAAATGTTCTGAAATGGGTAGTTTTGTCATTCTTGGTTCATATGTTTTGTTTTATTGCTTACTGGAAAAATATTCAAATATACATATTTAAAAACACACTAACAAGTGGTACTATATTATATGAGGAATATAATTTAATACAATCAGGAAAGTGAATCACATAACACATGCATGCATGTATGTATGAAAGCATGGTCCTAAAAATGTGTGCAAAGAGTCTATGGTTGAAAACAGCCCAAAGGTAAACTTAATTCTACACTACCGGCTATATTTTCTTTGAATGTGGGTTTTAATGTTGTTTCAAAGGCAGAGACGTTTATTGTTCATGCTAAGGGTGTTTTCATTCTGAGTTTGTATTGTTTTGATTAGCAAATGGCTATTGATGTTTATGCTATAAATTTTGAAATAGTTTTAAATTAAATCCAAATATCTGTAGTCATTATAGACGTAAAGAAGAAAACAGTATGCACACTAACAGGTTTTTACAGTTTTTATGGTAACTGGGGAGACATAGCCAAGTAATGGGGCATTGGAATGGCTGCATAAGGGTGGGCCCAATCCATTACCATGCCCAGGGCACCATCTGAACATGACCCGGCTCTGCTTGAGAATATTAGTATTAATATTAGTATCATTAACCATGTGTGTATGAGAATTAACTGGATAAGGAACTCCAACTATTCAGTACAATTCCAGGAGTCGACGGGAAGCTCATGAAAAAGAGAGGAGTAAAATGAGATCAGAATGTATAATGGAGGTTAGAACTGTTTCAGGTTCTTTTTGGCCCTGATGCTTCCTAAAAACCATTAAGCACCATCCGACTGACTCATCTGTCCAGTACTTCCTGGCATCTGAGGATACTTGGCATGGGAGGTGAAAGCTGGGTAATGTGATGAGTCACATGATTTTACCAGTTTCATAGTTTGAAATAAGCGCACATCTTAATAGCTTGGTCTGTTTGGTGTTATCTATAGTGCCTCCCAAAGATGCTGAAGTATGTACAGTATTTAATTTACAAAAGTAATTTTATTTATTTAATGTTTGTTAACTAACATAGAGCACATCTCTACCTAGACCACTGTCAAGCTCAGTACAGCAGAAATACAATCGAAGAAACAATAAACTTTAATCAATGTCAGTGCAACAGTAGTAATGTAAGAGTAAATATACAGAGAGGTATATGTCAGGATAAGATGTTGCATAAATGATACAATTCTAAGTAGATGTGATAGAATAATTCTGTTGGCAAAATCAGTAGAAAGAGTAATTGTACACTGTCATAACCACATAGCATGTTTTTTTTCTAAGAAGAATACAAAATAACAAAGTATTTATTATTGCTGAGCATTAAATGTGAAGAGTAATCCCCAAGTGAAATGATGAGGGGGGGGGGGACAAGAGAGAGAGAGAGAGAGATAGACAGACAGAGAGACAGAAAAACAGAAAAGAGAAAAAAAAATAAATAAATGCTTGGGGGGAGTGGTTAGGGTACAGCTTCCTCCTAGCCAGAATCAGGAAATCTGGGTAAAACTATGCTACAGCACGCTTTACACCTTGCACTAACCTTTCTGTATTGGGAACAAGGTCACAAACAAGCCAGGGTGCATCAACCTGATGAAGTTCCATAAAAACAGAAGGCCTCAGCAACCCATCAAACAGCCCCCGTATAGTGTGTCTGAGCTAAGAAGATCCTGAGAAGATGTTTGTCCTGGGGAGAATCCAAGAGTACAGTGATTTACTTCTGGTTTTAACATGTCTTATGACAAAATAAAAGCTAATAGATGAATAAATTGTTTTATTTTCAATACACAGAAATAGCATATATTCCTGAAATAGTTTTAAGTCCAGGAAGCCAGCACAGAAGGAGGGTTAGCATTTTAGGTGGGGAGACTCATCTGAGGGACCCCCAACAAAACAGTCTAAAGTGGGACTCACAATTGTTCTGGCAGGCCCTTCTTATACCAGTGAACACTGCCAATAGTCACTCTCCCAGTTCATCCTACCCTCTTCCATGATCAAGATCAAAGATACTTGAACTGCACCCTTCCTTGAGGTACATGCTCTCCCTTCACCTGCAGATATCAATCCACGTCATGGCCTCTATCCTGGAATCCTACTCCAACCTTGAACATATATTACTTGATTGCAAAAGCATGGCACCACTCTGTTCTAGCACTTCGATAAAGATTGTCCGAGATGTTCTATACTGTGCCTTCACAGGATCAACAAAACACACATGGCAGTAGTGGGGAATTCCTGTGGTCTCTATGGCATTTGTGGAAAGTCAGACACTTGATCCACTGATCCCTGGCCAAGTGAGAATCTGCACTGTCCCCCTGAATCACAGGCTTGACTGTCAGACTGTTTCCTTTATATCTCTTTGTCATTGGCTTTCCCAGAGATGCTGAGGTTAAGCTTCCTTTGTAAGTGGAAAACACTCTCATTCCAGCTTCTTGAAGATTAAGATCACCACCCCACTATCGCAAACATTACTATTCTTGTCTGCAATGCGACAGTGGAAAGGGAAGTAAAGAGCAGCATTTTTAGTCACAACCTATTCTGCCCCACAGATTTACCACAAGAGAACTGCTTAATTACTGCATTGATCTCATCCATCTAAATAAATTCAGTCACACCAACTTCTTTAGGGAATGCTGCCTCAAAGGATGGTGTGTCTACCTGTCTCAGGAGCTTGTTTCTCACGGGGTGGGGCGTGGCTTTGGCCAAGGCTGTTCCGAGTAAGGATGGAGAAATGCTGTCCTTGAATATGAATGTTGTAATGAACCCATCTCACATCTGGGCTAACAGTTTTAAAATGCTACAGCAGCCGCAGTTTTGGCTAGCGGAAACCCAAAAATACCATACAGAGGTTACCCTGCAAGGTTTGCATGGGAAGTTCTCTGTCATCATCTTGATAAATTTAATCAACTCTGGTGTCTACCAACTGGTCCTAGGTTTACTACATGACAAACATTGACCACCTTTCCTACGCAGCTTCTAGCTGGTGTCCATCAGCATGGTCTAGAGTTGCCACCCTGAAAAGTACTGGCCAACTTCAGGCAACGTTTCTTGCCACCTCCCCAAACGCTGAAGTTCTGAATGAGATCCATTTATATTCCAGATGTACCCATACTGTCCTGGCATAGAAGAACATTTCTTCCACAGGCAGTAACTGAAATTACCCCATGCATAATCATCTTCTAGTAACTTACAGGACATTCTAACTACATGTGATGTTTGTATTCTGGGTCTCTCTGGTTACTGCTTCAGCACTGTAATCCATCCTCCTTCAAAAATGAGCATTTTTTTTCAATGCCTCTCTTGACTTTAACGACAACAGCATATTGTTGAAGGTCTGATTACATAATTTCAGAGACAATTATCCATCTCTTGTGTAAAGTGTGGCCCAAGTACACTTTTGAAAAACCTTCAGTTTGAAGACAGTGTTGTTTATGGACTGTCCATAGGAAGCAAACACAGTGCCACACTGGGCTTTATATCAAGCCTTTTCATCTTTCTGCATAATTCCTAAAATCAGTTGAGCAGCCAGAAAGAGACACCCTTTCAGGAATGATACCCACCAATTATAAAAAGATGAATATTCCAAACAGCTTATATGTACAGATGCAAAAATTGGGGACAGTTTTCTTTCAATAGCTTATTATATCAAAATAACTTTCTTATCTAATGACACAAACCCCCAACATTGTAATACTTACCTGGATGTGTCTGAGTATCCCAGCACCACAGTGAGCTTCTCCTAAAGAGAAACTCTAGAGTAGAAAGACATTAGATTAGAATGAGAAGTTTATACTCATGCCAAATGTTGAGTGAAATATTAAGCCCATCTATATCTAACTGATACCCTTCAGTCACCCACACAAGCTCTGGAGCCTTTCAAAACTGAGTCAGTATCCACACTCCCAAGAATCAGCTTTCACTAGTAGAGTTGAACCTATCCTATACTGCCTACCACCTGATTGGTATCATACCTGGCCTCAGACTTAGCATTTTGGTTGACAAGCCCAAATCCATGTAGCTTTTTTTGGGCTAAGTACAACATTTTTGTACGGCAGTTGGCCAGCAGAATTAAGGAGCTGATAACAAGCCATTTCCAGTGATCCAGTGGTCCAGCATTCGATTCCCTCCATCTCCACTCCCTAACTGAGTGGATCTGAGCAAGTCACTTAACCAGAATCTACTCCCTGGCCGAGTCTCAAAAAGGTCCATGGAGATCAGTGCTCTACTTGAGTCAGCAAATGCAAATAAAATAGATAATAACATTTTGCTACATGGGATACCAAGCACTAGGAACCTGACCATAGCCATCCCCTTTTGTCAAACCTTATTTATGTATTTATGGTTCATGTACTCATATTTGTTTACCAGGGTAGCATAATGATCAATATAGACCAATTGCATGCTCATCCAGGGTGAAATACAATATATTTTACAAACAAAAAAATGCAGACAGGCAATTAAAAACAGAGTAGTTCAGCTTAGTTACACAGAAAAGTAGTATATGAATATTCTAGTAAAAAAGAGTGTTGTTGTGTCTTTCGGCTTTTCCTAGTTAGGGGTCGCCACAGCAGAACTCCGGTCCGCTAATGATTGGCAGTAGATTTTTACGTGCCGATTTGCCAGCTCTGACGCACAACCTTCAACGTAGGTACGCCCATTCACGCATGTCTCCACACAGAAGATGCTTTAGCTGAGAATCGAGCAGGACAACGTCTTACTGTGAGGCGACAACGCTACCGCAGCACCACCACCACAGTAGTAAAAAAAAGCTGTGTGTTTATATATATAAATATATATATATATATATATATATATATATATATATATATATATATGTGTGTGTGTATACGGATCCATATCACAACACCGACACACCACAAACCCGACACTCAAAACACCGACACCAAAACACCGAATACGCACAAAACCGACAACTCACAAAACCGAACACCATAACACCGACACCCAAAACACCGACACACAAAACGTAAACTACACATTACACACAACTATACATGCACTAACCGTAACCCAAACCCTAACCCTAAGGTCTGACACTACCGCACACTTACCCTACCCGCACCCTAACCCTAACTCACTTAACCCGCCACTAAACCTACATTCCATCACAATCGCACACTTACCCTACCCGCACCCTAACCCTAATTCACTTAACCCGACACTACACCTAAAGTCCGTCACTATCGCACACTTACCTTACCCGCACCCTAAGTCCGACACTACCGCACACTCACCTTTCCCGCACCCTAACCCTAAATCCCACACTATCTCACACTTACCTGTCCGCTCCCTAACGCTAAATCCCTCACTATCGCACACTTACCTGTCCGCTCCCTAACGCTAAATCCCTCACTATCGCACACTTACCTGTCCGCTCCCTAACGCTAAATCCCTCACTATCGCACACTTACCGACTCGCGCTCACACGTTGCCCATGTCAGTGTTTCGGCTGTCGGGATTTCACCTTGTCAATCATCTGTCTCGTCGGTCTTCTCGAGTCGGTCTTCTTAGCGTCGGTGTTTCGGCGTGTCGATCAACTCAAGGGGACCCATATATATACATATACACACACATATATATATATATATATATATATATATATATATATATATATATATATATATATTCACTTTATAATCTCAAAATACTGAAATGTTGAATTTCAGTATATCGAGACTATAAAGTCGAACCCACAAAACACTGACCCTGCACCCACAATGTGGGGGGTTGTGCCCCCACCCCCCCACTTATATAGTCTAACTCTAAGATCGCACCAGACAGTAAAAGACAGCAAACTCACAACCATACTTTCTACAGTCCCTCGCATGCACACATCACATACATACAAACACCACCACAGTCAACAGTTAAACACTAGTACTTTTACCTGCCTACTATAACCCACAAGTACAACTTCCAAACACACTCAGATACACTCACTTACCCAAAACCCTTACAAACTAGTCACTTACCTTAAATTCCACCTAAATCCATACTGCAAACACACACCACATCCACATACACTCCGTCACGTGCCGTTAAAGCATAAGCCAATTCAACATATCCGGTTCAGCTGTTATGCACTATTGAGGCTATTCTACAGATTCACGATTGAGTGGCAACATACTGAAATTCAACATTTCAGTATTTGAGTTTGTTTTATATATATATATATATATATATATATATATATATATATATATATATACATATATATATATATGGATCTACTTGTAAATATCATAATTGCAATATACCAAAGTCCATAATACCAACACCGGAAAGACGAAAACTGACAATACTGAAAGCTCAAAATACCAAAGTCCATAATATGAAACCAAATGTGCAAACCTGACATGCAACCCCCTATACCAAATCGCTTTTATACAAAAAAACACTTTATAGTTCCAAAAACAACAAAGTACTCTTAACAAAAATAAAATAACTACTCACTTATATTTCCTCCGCAAACAGGACTATCAAAAACACAATTAAGTGGGGATTATGCAACCCACACTGCCCCAACAACTATATATAACAACTCTGGGATTGCACTACAGTGTGGGAAAAAGGAATATACCTGTTTCTTATGTAATAGTATTGTACACACTTCCACTACTGCCAGGAGTGCATGAAACATCTGCCATATTTGCTCACATATTTCCTATACAGTTTAAAGAGACATACCTAATTTACAAATACTAAATATAGACTTCTTACAGTAGATGGTGTTTGAGAATTCATTATATTCAAACAAAGTGCACATTATTCCTGTAGCCACTGCTTGTGGGTTCTAATCCCATGGCAGCCAAATGAGACACAACAAGCTGTCTAGTGTAATTAGTGTACACGAACATACCTCTCAACTGTCATGATTTTTGCAGAATGTAATGACTACGGCCCCATCTGTCTAGTCCTTGATTTGCAGATATAAGACAATACTTGGAATGCAATTTAATGGCAAATCTGTTATCAGAATGCCTTGCTACTAATACATGAGCAGAATACGTAAAAATGTTCCCTGTAGTTGTGCCTTAATACCAACATTTGGTAGGACTTGGCCCATAATGTCCCATGCTAACAGTTTGAAAGCTATGCACATGCAACATCATCTATACAATATCAGCAGTCACTGTTTTCACAAATGAAATCTGGCATATATATAGAAGTATGTAGTACTAATCTGTGTACTTATATTGTCTGCAAAGTTACTAATGTATTTTTTTCTCTCTCACCCTTCCAATTATCTGTTTAATTTATTAATTATATTATTATTTGTAATTACATCTTATGTTGGCCTTATGTATAATTTAATATTGCTTTGCTGTTAAAATACTTTCCTTTACATTATTTATTGTTGTGGTCCTTATTATATTCCTGTCTATTTATTTCCATTGCTCACTATTATTTTCTGTTATATTCACAGGGTCATAGGTTTATAGGTAGGTACTAGGCTATTGGCCCTAGGGCCTATATAAGCCCAGCCAAAAAGGTACCCTGGCTTTTGCAACCCAAGAAAATTATTTTCCTGTGCCCCTGTCGAGCAGAGCCACAGAAGTGATCCCTGGGGTGAATTTCCTATCTCCCATCCAATCATCAAGGTTTTTCTTGAAGACTGCTAATGAGGAGCTTTGTTTGATATAAATAGGTAGTTTGTCCCAGAGTATGGGAAGTCTCTGGGACAGGAATCTATCCCTCCAGCATGTTCTGTTTATTGTGGTGACAAGGTTTATGTCCCTAGACAGTGTAGCTCAGAGGGATTGGGATTTCTTTAAGTGGAGCATGTCCAACAGCTCTGGGTTTGACATAGCTTTGTATGTTAGGCAGAGATTGTCTCTGAGTAGGTGATATGCAATGGAGTAAAGCTGGAGTTTTCTGAGACTGTCTGGGTAGGGCATCTGTTTGAGGCCAGTAATTCTCTTTGTGAGGTATTTCTGCGGCCTTTCCAGTTGTTGTAGATGTCTTGTAAGGTACATACCAACAAGGGCATTGTACTCTATAATGGGTCTAATGAGTGATGAGTAGAGGGGAACAATGACCTCTTTTTTCCTGGATGAGAAACCTTTTGTGATGAGGTGTGCCACATAGGATGGTTTCCTGACTACTGTGGTGATGTGATTATCAAAGGAGAGACTACTGTCCACCTTTGTCCCAAGGTCTATTATCATACTTTCAGTGTTAAGTAGACTACCACCCATGTGGTAGTTCATGGGTACAGAGTTTTTACCAAAGGGGATGACAATGCACTTTTTGACATTGAGCTTGAGGCCATGGCTTTGACACCAGACATCTGTTTCAGTGAGGCCCTTTTGTAGGATGTCCACATTGTTATGAGTTTCGATTATGGCTCCTAGTTTGAGTCATCTGTGAACTACATTAGTGAAAGACCTTCTTTGCTAGCCTGTACTTCAGAGAAGTAGATACCAAACAAGAGAGGACCCAGGACTGAACACTGTGGTACTCCACTTGTCACTGGTCTGAAGTCAGATTTGGAGTCTGCTACTTACACAGTGTGGGTTCTGTCAGTGAGCCAGTTGGCAACCCATCTTGTGACATAGGATTTATACCTAATTTAGTGAGTTTATCTATAATTCCAGACTGGGGGATGGTGTTGAAACTATTGGCGAGATCTAGATAGGCTGTGTGAACCACCTTACCCTCATCTCTGGCTTTGGTGACTGCTTCAAAGAAGTCTATCAGGTTTAGGAGACATGATCTGCCTTTTACATACCCAAACTGGGTGGGGTCCAGAGTTTGGAAGTTATCAATGTTGATATGTTTTGTGGCCTTGCAGACCAGGCTCGTCAGGCTAATGGGGTGGTAGTTCACGAGGTCTGTGGTGGCTCCCCCTTTGTGGAGTGGGATGACCATCACTGTGTGCCATTCAGTGGGCACAAAGCCTGAGGTAAGGCTATGATTGAACATGGTACTTAGGTGGGGTTCCAGTTCATTCTGTAGTTTGTGTAGAACGCAGCCTGGGATGTTGTCAGGTCCCATGAATGCTGTGTTCTTGGCTTTGGAGAGTGTGTTTTTTACCTGTGCAGCCATGCTTGCAGGAACTTTGCATTCTTCCTGTATAGAGATGGGCCCTTTAGGGGGTGAGAGGGGAGTAAAGTTAGCACTGAACCTATCTGCCAGGATGTTGGCAATATCAGTTGGTTCTGTATATTTAGTGCCATTGTGCTGTAACTCAGAGCAGATCTGAGTGTTGCCATTGAGATTCTTGACATAGCTGTAGAATGTTTTGTGGTTGTCTTTAGAATCAGTGGCAATTTTGTTTTCATAACTAGCTTTGGAGGATTTTATGAGGGATCAGACCTTCTTACTGAGGCTGACCAGGGAGTTCCTCCAATCATAGGATTTTACTCTTTTTGCAACAGTTTCTTTCTTCTGTTGTAGAGTTTGTTTATGGCAGTGGAACACCAGATTGGCTTCCTTTTTTTGGAGGATAGCATCTTGGTTCTGTTAGGGATAGCACGATCCATGCACTCATGTAAGTGCTTATAAAGTGCATTTGTGTAGGATTCAACAGTCGTACCTCTATTGTCCATCTGCATGGGTGCCATGAAGTTTGCCACTTCTGTCTTAAGAAGCGTGAAGTTGGCTTTGGAGAAATTGTTTACGGTGGTTTCCCTAATGGGGGGTGGAGGCGGGATGTGGATGTCTAGGGTGATTAGCTTGTGGTCGAATCTGACCAACTAGGAACTGACCTCTGGTGCGGAACACTAGTCGCCCATGTTGGTAATGACCAGGTCTAGGATATTGCTGCCCCTGGTGGGGATGTGGATAAGTTGATCCAAGGCATTGGAATTTATGAATTCCAGAAAACATTGAGCAAAAGAGTTAATACATGAGTAGTTTTCCCAGTTAATGGTGGGGTAGTTGAAAGTGCCCATTATTAGGGTCTTGGGTTGTACCCTAATATTTTCAAGTGTATCAAGAAATGAGGAGTGGGAATCCTGGGGCATGGTGGGGGATCTGTAGCAAGCTACAATTTGGATTGCAGTCTTGGCCAGAGTTAGTTGCACCTGGATAATCTTGGATGCTTTATGCTGAGCAACTAGCCTGGAGGTGTGGATATCCTTAATGAATATGGACATGCCTCCGCCTTTAGTGTTTTGGTCCAGGTTAGGTGGCCGAAAGATGTGGTATGAATTATAGCCTGGTAATGCAGGGGTGCTCTCTGGAGCCTTGAACCAGGTTTCTGTCACTGCACATATGTCGATGTTCTCCATTTTAAGAAGTGCCTCGAGTGAGTGCATTTTGAGATTTAGACTTCTAGCATTGTAGCATTACCATCACATTTTGCTTGCTTGTACCTGTTACGGTGGTGAATTTGTCATTTGAACCTTGCCTAAAAAAAGGCACTATAGGGGTGGCAAGAGCCTTAGCCAGTATCCAGAATCTCAAGGGCGACAGGTGCAGGCCATCTCTGGCAAAGCATTGTGGTCTGTTGATCATGTCATCCCAGGCAGACAGATACTGGATCCCCTTAGAATGACACCAGAATCTTAGCCAATTGTTGAAGTCAATCATTTTGTCCTTGTACTGTGGTATCATTCTGGGTGATGGCAGGATGCTACTCAGGGTTAGGGTCATACCTGCATGAGCTACAAGATCGGATAGCTCCTCCATGTCTCTTTTCATGTAGTCCATGGAGGTGTGTCTCAGGTCATTCACACCAACATGGACAATGACAGAGTCATATTTGTACTTGTTGTGGAGTGAACTGAGTGCATGCATTATGTGGGGGATCCTGACACCTGACAGGCAGCTGACAGTAACTTTCTTGTTGCTTAGCCTGGTGAGTGGAACATCAGGTTATTAATTACATCTGTTTGGTTATGTTTATTTTAACCTTATGTTTATATGTAATTTCCTGCAGCATGACAGGGTAAGCCAGTTCCATGTGATCCATCTATCTTGGCTCCCCCAGCTGCAGCACTAGGGCCCAGCACATTTAGGTTACAGCCTGGTAGCAGCCCCTCTACTGACCCTGCACTACCTGGTCCATTGGGTAGTTCCACACCACAGGCTTGGGGTGGACCCCAAGGACTGGAAGTGGAGGGGGTGCTTATGTCACCTGTGATGAACTGCTAGGCATGGTGCATGGGCTGCTGTGCTGAACTGTTGGTGCACCCCTGTGCTGGATGCAGAGTATGCTGTCCATTGTGGTGGGGCAGCTTTGCCCCAGGCACCAGTGTCAACCATTGCCTCCACAGGAGCAGTGAAGTTACAGTGCTGACAGTCCCATGGGTGAGGACTTGTGTCACACTGCTACCGTGTCTGACACCCATGGGACTTGGATTCCACAACACCCTCTCCAACCAAGGTGTTCACCCCTCTCTTGTGTCACACACCAAGCCTGTCTGCTGTCCTGCCTGTCTTGTCTGTCTGCAAAAGCTTCCTCACCTTCCCAACTTATCTCCCCCACACAAACCTATGCACCGTCCCCAACATTCCATTCTCACCTTAAAAAAGGGCACCTGTCGTATTGCCTAATGAGCAGGATTTGAAATAATTCAGTTCACACTAAAGAAATTATTTAGTAACAAACTTTATTTCCGTCACTAAACAGAAAACTAAACTCTTTGTAATTGAACAGTAAATCACACTAAAACAGAAAACTAAGCAAACTTTAGTTAACTAAAGTAGGAAATTAGACAATACATTTAAAAAGAGGTATACATCATCGATAAAGATAAAGCTTCATCCTGTCTTCAGTCATGACTGGGAAGCCTCATTGCAGTCAGGCGGGAGTCTTCATTGGGAAAACAGTCCTGGGCAGTGCATCCACTCCACAGGTGAGGCTTCTGCCTGAGTGCAGGGAGCCCCAGCTATATATAACCAAGTTGTTTACCACAAGTCATGAGAATCAGTACTCTCCAGTGTAGGCTGGAGCTAGATCATTCTGTGGTGTTGGCCACCCATCCCAGAAGGAACAGCAATTACTGCCAAATACAATGATTTTGCAATTTTTAAGTGTTACGCTGGAATATTCCAATGACTTTGCAAGTTTTAGTACTTTACTGGAATATCCTAGCACACGTACACATACAAGACATATTTCGTAATCAAATGCAGTGATTTTGCTGAAATCAATAAACAGTTCTGTAACACAGCATCATCTCTCATGTCTGCTGACAGTTCCAGAATATAGCATTACTTCATATGTCAAGGAAGAAATAAATAAAATAAAGAGAATGTCGAGATATAGTGAGGCAACAGTCAAATAATCACACTCATCAATGTACCCCTCTTTTGTATCACATTTGTATCACACCTGTCCCAAACAAATAAATATTGCCCGATACATAGCTCTTCATTTTGCACATGTGTCCACTGGACACACTTAATTTGGTTCTATTAGCTAAACAATGCACTTATGTTGTCCTCACCCTTCTCTCTGGGGTGACAGTCCAAATTCAGCTAAAAAGTCTGTTAAAGTGCGCTGTTGTTGCTGTACAAGAAATGGATAGCTATGGTTCTTTCCTACAAAATTCTTTCATGTACCTACTGTGTTTCACTATGTTTTTTCCCTTGCTTGCACCCTATTTCACCACTGTCCTAACTCCCCATTTTTCATTTCTTTAAACATTTCATGCGTGACGCTGCTAAGCTAAGCTAAATGGCGCTATACTGATATATGTGTGTGAAATAATATTAATCACATTCAAAAAGTACATAAAAAAGCACAATAACAGGGATAAGTATGGACCGGTACAATAAAATCCAAGTAGAAAACAACAAAAGTACCAAAGTCCAACACGGCAAACTGGCAAGATAAATAAAATTACTTTAATTCAGAACAGTAAGAGCTTTCACAGTGTATCAAACCAGATCATCAAACTGATTCTTGAAAGTACACACTAGGTTTAAGTAGCTAGCATAAAATCAATTAACACCATCACTAAAAACATTTTAAAGAAACAGTCTCCAAATAGTATAACTTAAATAAAAACAATAAGAAAAAACTCATATATAAAATAAAAACTGACATACATACAAAAGATTTAAAATCTCAATGTTTACGTTGTCTTGCCTTTAAGAATGGTTTTAGTGAAACAACCTCATTTAAACCTGGTTCATTGTCTGCATTCAGTGACATAATCCATTTCTGTTCAGCAGATTCTGTCCTGTTCCTAATATCCCCCGCCTCTTAAAATCTCTGAAATTATTTCCATCACCAGAAAGCTTAAAGTATGGTCAGCACCAAAATTCATTATATGTTTAGCAAAGGCATTCATATCTTTCTTATTTTAATGCCCCTCTGATGTTCCAAGATTCTATCCTTAAGCTGTCTGTTACTCATACCTATATAGAATGCAGGGCACTTAGCACAATAACTAAGATATGTTATGTTTCTGGTCTTACAGTCAGCATAGAAATCTATTTCTATCTCAAACTTATTATGTGAATGTTCATAATTCATACCTGTATGAATAAACTTACAGGCTGCACAATTCCTACATTTAAAAGTGCCTTTCCTAGTCGATGTTAAAATTTTCGAAGTAAGGAGGAATTGTCTACTTCATAAGAATAGTGTGCACCCCAGGTATATTCCTAAGAATGTGATTAAGGGACAAGTACTTAGGGTCATGAGACTCCATAATGAAGATCAACAGCTCAGTTTAGCACTTGAGTCTCTGAAGAAAGACGTCTTAGATAGAGGGGATTCAATAAATGAAATTGATAGATGCATAACAGATGCACTGAAACAGAGACAAAGTAAAGGAAGGCCCTATTTCTCTGAACCACTGTTAAATGAAGGTACTCAGATACATGAGAGAACAGAGGTCCTTAGATTTCCTTTAACATACTCATCAGATATCAATAGAGTCTGTGATATCAAACGTAATTGGGACATTTTAGATACAGTGGATGAACTAAGAAGTGTTATAGAAACAGTGCCACACTTCTCTTTTAAAAATAATAGATGATTGAAGAGGCACCTATGCTATAATGCATCCACTACTATGAAAGTGGATTAGCTTGTAGAGATGGGATCCTAAGTATCTTTTTCTTATTGGTAGCCAATTGGCCATTTTAGGGTGATACAGTGATGCTCATGGATGGGTGATTTTGTAATGAAATGGAAGATGCTAATGGAGATTGTCTGGAATTTGGTGGTGTTTTTCTTGGAGGAGAACGTGACAATGGGTAATCTATATTCTAGCTGGCAGATGAACTTTGCTGATATATGGCCTGGCTGGTTGAGATAGTAAACAAGAGATCTCTTTGGCTCAGAAGAAGATGGAGTTTATTTTGGATCTCATGCTGTCTATGTGGATCTATAGATTAGAGATTAGTCAAATCATAATCCTATGTATTGGAAGGTGAAGGCTGTTTCTGTTGTATAGCTCTGTAAGTCACAGATAGTTTAATAGTCAGGTGACTGATAAATGTTTGGGCTCAGGAGTAGGACATAAAATGCTAGATTTAGACTATGTTATCTGGTGCTTAGGAATAAAACATATTTGGGGTGAGTCAGAGGTATAGTTCTCGGTTTGGCTGCCCAAAACCATCTTCTAGTCTGGTGTCCATCTTCCAAAAAAAAAAGAGTTCTGAGTTCCCTGTTATCCATGAATACAGGTCTAGTCTCTCACTCTGCACTAACTAAGGAGCAATAAATAAATAAATACACTACAGATATTCAGCTCAGACCAGTAATGCAATACTGGTATTCACTAATGAATTTTGGAAATGCGGTAAGGACCCGGCTGCACCGTGTAACACATTGCAGCTGCAGCAACTTCCCCCTTTGGCTCACCATAGCTACACTACTGGGGTGAGTGGTCACAGGATGTTTTATTTTATTTCGGAAAGATCCCATTTCGGACTGTATTTTTGCAGCTTATAAGTACCTATTTAGATTTAGGTTTTTATCTAGAATGGTTACTGTTAGCATAAGCTCTGATACTGTGAGTCATGAAAGTCTAAAAATGAAACTGTAATTCTGACTTAAAACATACCTAAATCCAAAACTTGCTGTCACACATTTTAAGGATTTCCATGAGGGGTATCTCACCTACATGGACCAGAAATGGTAAATCTGCGATTGCTGTACTTCAGAGTAGAGAGAATACTCCAGGATACAATAATATTGGAATTAATGTATATCACAATTACAGTCCCTGAATTATCAAAAAGTAGAAATTTATCTGTCATTTTATAGTTAAGTCATTATGATTAAGCATGCTAATAAGTCTAAATGTGTATTCATGGTTTAAAAAAATGTTAGCAAAATATTGCACGTTACAAATTTCATCTTCATAATCAATATGTGCTGTTATAAAAATATCAAAGTGTTTTACCATATGACAGCTTTTTTTGAAAAGCATATTAATTGCTTTAAAACATAGAGCATAAAAGACTTAAGATGCACTGAAGCACAGATTAAATAATACTATAATGTAACTGCTCTAACCTTTACTACAATTCATTAAAATGATCATTAAACAAAGTAAGATACTTAAAATGTAAAATAAGCATCAGATTAGTACTAGTAAACAAAGCACAAGACAGTCTACTTTAATAGGAAATCCTTAGGAAGTCTCATAAATCTCTTATTCAATAGAAGACGTGGGCTATTAGTGTATCTTGATCAATATGAAAAGTAAGAGTAATTTAACTAATAATAGGGAAAACTGGATAAATGGAATATGTGGGGAGCAGTATAGTGTGATGAATGTAATAACATGTAACACATAGTTCGGAAATGCAGTTTATGACTTGTATCTTCACCAGATAAAATAAAACTCTGCAAAGACAGTATAAAATTGGATGCATAATAAATGACTTTCCCCAGGATTCAATAAAATTCATGTAGGCTCCATGTAGAGCCTACACGGAATGTATCCATGTACACAGCCAAGGTTCCCTCCCACTGCTGAGGCAGATCAAAGTAACACGGATACTGAATCTGTGCAAGCAACACTTTGCAGGCAGTCCCTTAATTGTAGACTATCCAGAAAAATTCTGGACAGTTGGTAAGCACATCGCAATACCTTTCTGCCCATAAACCTGGACAAAAGGTCTACAACAGATTTAACTTCTTTAAATTGTAATTTAATTATTTTTATGTTTATGTGCTTGCTTGCATGGTGCGCCATGTTGCTTAGCTATGCTTACAGTTACAGTAAAAATCCACTAGACATCTAAAAATAGAAACCAGATGTATTCAACTGTTATAGTTTTGCGGTGCTTAGCAATGCAAAAAGCCACGCAGAAAATACAGGCACCTTTGTAGTATATGTGAAGATATACAAGTTCCTTTCATTATCCCAGTGGCTAGATAGGTTGAGTCACGATCTGCAGTGTATTAGGTTCTGGGTTCAAGTCCTGAGTAGTCATACTTTTTACATTTATTGCTGTGAAAATGTGTCAGGTGACTGAAACATAGGTTTAGTTTAAATTAAAAAAAATGTTACATTTAAAAAGGCGGTGCAATTCTAAGCAGTGCCATTCCAGTTTGAGCTTTGCTAAGCTTCACTTAAACATGATTTGTGTGAGTTTGTGTGATGCCAGGCAACAGGGCGCTTTTTTGAAAGTTACAGTATGACATGAAAGGGCAGGAATGCAGCCTATATAAAGGCCAATAGGTGGAAATTTCACATCATTGTTTGGTGTCTTACCATGTCTCTGGATATGGTTGTTGCTGTAGGTGAGGGAGTGTGCTTTCTTGTGCAAAAATGGGGAGTGTACAGGAGTCCAGAGTTTTTGTTGGACTCCTGGTAGGGCATTATGGACCCTGGCAGCTGCAGGGTGATTACCAGAGCTAAGAATATAAGTCTGAGGCCTGGATCATTCGGCCAGGGACCTGACCAGTGCTACTGGTATCCCCCACACTGGTGAGTAGAATCATCACCACTATGATGACCTGAGGCATTGGAAGAGGGGAACCTTGGACACCTGAGTCCAAGAGGCTAGGGCTGGGCACACCCAAAGATATGTAAGTATGTTTTCCAGTAATTTATAAATATACAAGGTGAATATGTGCAAGACTGGTATGCATAATGGTTTGCTTCTCTTACCACAGCTGCAGAAGAGAGGGCTTGCAATGTCCAGTCCCATTGCAGGTTGCTTAGCCAGGATGAGGCAGTCTTGTAGTAAGTATTAAAATCATCAAAGTAATAATTTAATGCATAACTTAATAATACAATAAAGTAAATACAGATTTTAGGAATGTATACTATCCACTGGAATAATTTTAGTACTTGCACTATGAACAAAATTCCTTTGCCTTGGGAGAAGGTTTAAATAAACTACAAGGAAGCACTTTTGAGCCAATGATTACTCCATTTAGACTGAGTTCAGCAAACTTTAATGAACTATGAAAAACTTTAAATCGCAAGTCCGTTCAAGTTTGAGAGCATGTTTTAAGAAGGAAACAGCTGTATTTATTTAAAGTTATACAACTTAAGTTACAAAGTGTGAGCCAAAGTAAATTTTCATTCACCTTATAAGTTCTTTAAGATAAAGTGTTTGCAATTTGCAGTTCCCTTTGTACATTTAAATGCTTTCTTTTGTTCTTTGCTTGGGATCAAACTTCTTCAGAAATGTGGGCTGGGGGATTTGTCAACTAATTTTAAAAGCTTTTTTGTGGGAAGGTGCTTGTGTACTTATGGGGGAGGTTCAGTCACTTCCTCCACTTACGTGCGCACCTTATGTTGAGATTGCCATTTAGGCCATGGGGGCGTGTCAGTCCTGAGATCAAGTTTCCAGCATAATTCTTTTATTTCAAGCCAGGTGTTGAAGTCACCAAAGAAGCTGGCTTGGCTATCAGTGACTGAAATGGAAACTAGTTGTATTTAAGCAATCCATAGAAGGTTTCGCTAGGACGCTGTTTTCATCTTTGTTGGATATGGCTATTTTGTGTTCCCTGATTCTCTGGATAAGTTTCCTTATTGTCATTCCTATATAAAATGCTCCACAGGGGGAGCAAATAGCTAGGTATACCACATTGGTGGAGTGGCAATGAAAGGAGCCTTTGACTGGGATATTTCTATTTCTTGTTATCAGAAGGTAGTCTTTCCCTTCTAGAACAGAATTGCAGCTGTTGCATCTGGAAGATTTCTTCATCCCTTCTATTTCATGAGCATCTGATGGGGAGGAAATCTCTCCCTTTTCAAGGAGTGTTTTAATGGAGTTAATTTTTTGAAAACAGAAGTCTGGTGCATTTCCTAATTTTTGTCTGAGTTCTTTATTTTCTCTTATTAGGTCCCAGTTTTCTCAATGATCCCCCTTAGGATTCTAGCATCTACTGAGCTTGGTAGGGGGAACCTTGAAGTGAGGTATTTTTTTCTTCTGGGGTTTGGGGATGAAACCTGTCTTCAGAATAGGAGGGAACTTCTGGTGTCTTACTGATTGTATTTCTTTGTCTACTGCATCTATAATTTGTAGGGGGTGATTCCTTTGTCTAAAGAGCTAAATTACTTTCCAGCTTTTTCTGAGATAGAAGTGGTCTTCACTGACAAATTGCGTCAGTCTTATGCACTGGCCTCTAATGATGTTCCTTTTCATAAAGGGGGGGGGGTGTTGTCTTCCATAGTCTAAGTAATTGTTTCTAAAGGAGCCTTTCCTGTAGATGTTGGAAATAAATCTGCAATTGATGGGATCCAATGTGAGGAAGATGTCAAGAAAATGTACTTCTGGTCCCTGGCTGGATAATGTAAAAGTGGATGCGCTCCTTCATTCTGTTAATGAACTTTTCTAAATCTTTTTCTGTGCCTTGCCATAGAAAAAATATGTTGTATATGTACCTTCAGTAAAGACCTGCTTTTTCAAACCCTTCTAACTGTTTGAGTACATCACTTTCCCAGCTAGCTAGCAGTAGGTTGGCATAAGTGGTTGCCATTTTTTCCCCAAGGACAACTCCTTTCTGTTGATGAAGAATGTCTCCATTATAGGTAAAGAAATTGTTATGCAGAACTATGCGCAGCAGTCCAGAGATGGTGCTGATTTTCTTTCTGCTAAAACTGGTATGTTTTCTAAGGTAATTCCCTGTGAGGCTGATGCCCTGTTTGTGGGGAATGCTGGTGTATAGTGATACTATGTCCAGAGTAACTAGACTTCGGTCTGCCCTGGAAACTGGGTATTGGCTAGCTTAGTTAAGGAATTCCCATGAGTCTCTCAGATAAAATTCTACTTTGTAGCTTTGTATTATGGGGTTTAAGTGAAAATCTAGGTACATCGAAATGTTTTTGTTTTTTGTTCTTCTAGATGACCCAATGTGTCTAAAGGGGGGGAGGCGTCTCACTTTTTTCTGTTTTGGGAAGTCCAAAAAGTTTCCTGAGACTTGGGTTGGCTATTATGAGAAAGTAATATTCTTGATCATTGAGTTTGTCTTGTTTTAGTATTTCTAATAATTGCATATCTATGGCTAAGACATTTTCTTTCACTTCCTGTTCTGTACACACTGCATAACAATTGTCTTTCTCTAGTTCTTATTTAACCTGTTTTAAATACTCTGCCTGTTCCATTACGACTGTGCCCGTCCCTTTGTCTGCTTTCATTATTCTTAAGCTTGGGTTTTTTCTAAGCTCATTTAATGCTTTCCTCTCTTTTAAGATTAAGTTGTACCAATTAAATAGCAGGTTTTTGCTTACAGTATCTCTAATGTCTCTACCATACTTTGGAAAATACATTTAAGACATTGCTCAGTGATGGATTAAACAGACTTTTCTTTTTTAACATGCAAGTTTCATCGAGCACATCGGTTTCAGAGTCACTTTCATCGCTATAGTCTTTCTTTGTCATGCATAATCATTTTCAAGTTAAATTTTCTAACATAAAGCTTTAAGTCCAGTATTGTATCTGTGGTTTTGGCTCTTTGGGCTATCATAAAATTTAACCCTTTCTTTAAAACTTTTTTGGTCACTTCGCTTGGTGGTTTGTGTACCAGAATTCTGTTTTCAAAAAATGAACTCCCTTAAAACACTCCTTGAAATAGGAAAGATTCCCTCCCAATCGGATGCTCAAGAAATAGAAGGGATGAAGAAATCCAGCAGTTGCAACAGCTGCAATTCTATTCTAGAAAGGAAAGAATACCTTCTGATAGATAGAAACAGAAATGTCCAAGTCAAAGGCTCCTTTCATTGCCACTCCACCAACATGGTGTACCTAGCTATTTGATCCCCCTGTGGAGCATTTTACATAGGAAAGACCATAAGGAAACTTAACCAGAGAATCAGGTAACAGAAAATAGCCATAGCCAGCAAAGATGAAAACAACGCCTTAGCGAAGCATTCCATGGATTGCTTAAATATAGCTAGTTTCCATTTCACAGTCATTGATAGCCAAGTCAGCTTCTTTGTTGACTTCAACTCCTGGCTTGAAATAAAAGAATTATGCTGGCAAATTGATCTCAGGACTGACACACCCCATGGCCTCAATGGCAATCTCAACATAAGGTGCACACTTAAGTGGAGGAAGTGACTGACACCCCCCCTTAAGTACACAAGCACCTTCCCACAAAAAAGTTTTTAAAAAGGGTTGACAAATCCCCCAACCCCCATTTCTGATGAAGTTTTATCCCAAACAAAGAACAAACAAAAGCCCTTAAATGTACAAAGGGAACTGGGAATTGCAAACACTTTATCTTACAGAACTTATAAGGTGAATGAAAATTTAGTTTGGCTGATACTTTGTAATTTAAGCTGTATAACTTTAAGTACAACTGTTTCCTTCTTGTGACATGTTCTCAAAGTTAAATGGACTTGCGATTTAAAGCTTTTCATAACTCATTAAAGTTTGCTGAACTCAACCTATACAGAGTAGTCAATGGCTCAAAGGTGCTTCCTTGTAGTTTGTTTAAACCTTCTCCCAAGGCAAAGGAATTTTATTCATAGTATAAATACAGATTTTGCAGTCTTAATGGTCAATTGATTTATCTGAGATTTGTTACATTTTTATCAATGTGTCACTGCCTACTTGAAATGGTAAAGCGAGTTAAAGCAAGTAAGTATGCAGTACTGTGAAGAATAGCTTCCAACCATCAGGTAATGTTGTGGTCTACACAGATTAAGAGTCACTGTTCTGGTCTGATCATTGTCTGAAATACGCTGTAGGTTGCATTCAATAAATTAACAGGGTATATGGGTTAGTTAACAGAAGTCCTAGACAGCCATCCATTGTCTACATGCCAGAGTTGAAGCAATATTAATCAATACATTTTAAAAGATGATGGTGCTTTGATAAGTAATATTTTCAAATAAAGTGCTCACTATGCCTGTATTCACTGCATGTGTGTTCTAACCTGAAACCAGTCAACTGTTACATGTAAATGAATAAAGAATGCAGCAACAAATGTCAGAAATAAATGTAGTGCAATACCCAGAGTACAGTTCAATCCTGTGTCCTGCTCATTTTGTCTGAAATAATGCTGTATATTCCACTCAATAAATGAACATGATATATGGGTAAGTTAACTGAAATGCTGGACAATGCCAGAGCTGAAGCAACATTATTAATAAAGTGTAAAAAGAGATTGTGCTTTGATAAGTAATCTTTTTTAAAAAGTGTTCATTATTCCTGTATTCACTGCATGTTTGTTTTAATCTGATGCCAGTTAACTGTTACGTAATAACTAATAAATAATGTAGCAACAAATGTCAGAAATAAATGTAGTGCAATACCCAGATTAAGGGTCAGCCTTGCGTTTTGATAATTTTCCCTGAAATATGCTGTAGATAGCTCTTAGTAAATGAACAGGGTATACGGTTAGGTTAATTGACATCCTGCACAGCCATGCATGTGTGTAACTGCCAGATTTCAAGCGACAATAAGAATACAGTGTAAAAGTAGATGATGCTTTGATAACTAATGTTTTCAAATAAAGTGCTCATTATTCTTGTGGTCACTGCTTTTGTTTTCTAGTCTGATACCACACACAGCTATGCATGTGTGTAAATGTATGGTTCCCACAAAATGTTGCAATAGAAGTATTAACGGAGATGGTGTTGAAGAATTCATTATATTCAAATAAAGTGCACATTATTCTTGTAGCCACTGCTTGTGGGTTCTAATTCCATGGCAGCCAACTGAGAAACAAAAAGCAGTCTAGTGTAATTAGTGTACAAGAACATGCCGCTCAACTGTCACATTTTTTCCAGAATGTAATGACTACTCCCCCATATGTCTAGTCCTTGATTTGCAGATACATGACATTACTTGGAATGCAATTTAATGGCAAATCTGTTATCAGAACACCTTGCTACTAATTTATGAGCACACTATGTAAAAATGTTCCTTGTAATTGTGCCTTTCTACCAACATTTGGTAGGATTTGGCCAGTAATGTCCCATGCTAACAGTTCGAGAGCTATGTACATGCAGCATCATCTATACAATATTAGCAGTAACTGTTCTCACAACTGAAATATGACATATATATAGATGTATGTAGTAGTAGTCTGTGTAACTTATATTATCTGCAAAGTTACTAATGTATTTTTTCTCTCTCACCCACCCCTTCTTTCTTTAATTTATCAATTATATGTATTATTGTGATTTGATATTAATAAATTATTTTAATGACTTATTATGTTGGCCTTGTGTATAATTTAATATTGCTTTGCTGTTAAAATACTTTCATTTACATGAGTTATTGTTGTGGTCCTTATTATATTCCTGTCTGTTTCTTTCCAATACTCACTTTTATTTTCTGTTATGTTATTAATTACATTTGTTTGGTTGTGCTTATTTTTACCTTATATTTATATTTAATTTCCTATGTCACAAGAGGGTAGGCCGGTTGCAGGTGATCCACCTACCTTGGCACCCCTGGCCATGGCACCAGGGCACAACACATCTGGACCGTAGCCTGGTGGTGCACCCGCTGCTGCCACTGCACTACCTGGTTCATTGGGTTGTTCCGCACCACAAGCTCAGGGTGGCCCCCTGGGAGTGGAAGCTTGGTGGTGCTTATGTCACCCATGATTAATTGCCAACCATGGTACATGGTCTGCTTTGCTGAATTGTTGGTACATGCCTAAACTGGATGGAGAGTATGCTGTCTATCATGGTGGGACAGCTTCACTCCAAGCACCAGCATCAACCACTGCCTCCACAGGAGCAGTGAAGGTACAGTGCTGACAGTCCCATGGGTGAGGACTTGAGTCACAATGCTACCATGTCTGACATCCATGGGACTGGGATTCCACAACACCCTCCCCAGCCAAGGTGTTCACCCCCCTCTTGTGTCACACACCAACCCTGTCCGCTGTCTAGTCTGTCTTTTTTGTCTGCAAAAGCTTCCTCACTTTCCCAACTTGCCTCCCCCACACAAACCGATGCACCTTTCCCAACATTCCACTCTCACCTTAAAAAAAATAAATAAATGGGAACCTGTCCCCAAAAAAAACAAAATATCACCCTATACACAGCTCTGTATTTTGCACACTTGTTCACTGGCACTTAATTTGGTACTACGGGCTTGACAACACACTTATGTTGTTCTTACCCTTCTCTCTGTGGGTGACAAGAAAATTCAGCTAAAAAGTCTATTAAAGTGCACAAATGTTGCTGTACAAGAACTGGATAGCTACAGTTCTTTCCTATACATGTCCTGCATATACCTACCTGCTTTTCACTATGTTTTTCCCCTTGCTTGCACCCCATTTCACGGCTGTCCTATCTCCCCATTTTTCATTTCTGTAAAGATTTTATGTGTAACACTGCTAAGCTAAGCTAAATGGCACTATATTGATATATGTGTGTGAAATAATATTAATCACATTCAAAAAGTACACCTGCACCCTATTTCAAACCCAGGAACATCACGATTTCAGACCAGGGCATCAACAAGCCACACAGCAGTTAATTAACACAGGTGTTTTAAGCAAAACATAATACTTGCCATTTCCCATCATTAAGCATGTTTAAGCAATTCTGAGCATCATGCCACAGCACACAAATTTGATAAAAGACTAATAGAAAAATGGGAATGTAACTTGGACTCTGATATAGGAATACATTACTATAAAGCCAGACACATAATAATGGATGTAGGTGTGTCTCTAACAGCAGATAACTGTGCAATTGTATCTGCAACATTTAAACGTATACCCACTAAAACTTTGATGGAAAAATAGGTGTTTAACTGGGAGGCCGGTGGAGAAATGCATCCCTTTAAAGCCGTACACATAATAACGAATGTAAATGAGGAATGTAACAGCATTTAAGTGTGCAATTATATATGGAAAAATACATTTGCTATAACATTGACTCAGTAGCTCAGTCTGTTACATGCTTTGAAAACATAAATTTTTGGTCTACACGGTCCTTGGTTCAAATTCAGTGATGTCTAGCATTTAAAATACATGTTTGTGTACATCACCATTGTGAATTCTGATATGTATGACTGTCTCATCACCTATTTATCCACCCAAAGCATTACAGATGGAATGTCTGCTTTTCAATGTTGAAAGTCAAAGGCCTACAGATAGGAAGATAGTTAACATATTTCCATTACAACACTAGAAAGTTCATACAGTGTCATGTCATGCATTATTATGCATTCACAGTGGATTTTGAAGTATGCAATTCAAATAAGGCCCAGTAATATCAGACTGCAGCACACAATGATTTGCTACTGTTATTATGGATAAGCACAGCTGCACAAGTAACATACACATATGGACGTCATGCAAGAAGTAATGATTGCCAGCACATGTTCCAGATGAGTACCATAACACATTACTTGGCAGTTGTCCAAATGATTGCCATCATGGTAAATGTACCTCCTACCTTGTTTTAAGACACACCAATCATGCTGCCTTTTACTCAGTTAATGATACCTTTGGCTACTATACTTACCTTAAACACATACCTCAATTTCCTGTAGGATGGTTCCCTCAATCAGGCTCTGGCTGCACACCGAGGCTGCCACAGATCACACTTTTACTCATAAGTGTTGTTGTCCTCCACATTCTGCAGCCTGTCTGTCTATGTTTATTGCCTGAAGCATCATCTGCAGCCTGTAGCTCACACATTTGTATGTAATAAGTATCTACTACTAATGTTCTCTCTGTACTGATGTAATATCTTTACCCCAGTACTTTCTACCCCAATATATGAGAAAGGGTATGGATTCTACACTGAGGCATTATATCTTGTTGAATAGTTGCATGAGGTGATTATGCTACAAATCAGCTGTGTATGCTGCATTTTGCCTACATGAATGACAGATTAGTTCAGAGGCAATCACCTGTTAATGAGAACCATCTTAAAAAGGGAAACTCCTAGCTTTGAGAACCATTGTGTATGAGAGTTACTTTCTATGGTGAACTCATTGGCATAACAATTACATATCTGTATCTTTCAACAGAAGATTCTTTTACTCCAATAGGTATTTTGTTTCCAACACGATGCATATTTCTGAATATACTTAGGGGGAATGAGGATTACATCAGTAAGCATTTCTTAGAACTGTACAGATGACATGCCATTGATCTGCAGCTGTGTAACACCTATATAGGATGTAGACTACAGCAAGGGTATAATGCTGACTGTTAACTAGGGACACAGGCAGTTGTAATATTACATAGCTATTTGTTTGGCATTGTATTTCATACATATGTTATGGGGGGGTATCCTGCTATGGACCACACTACAAGTGGTCTCCTGTGTTGGATGTGTGATCATATGTGAGTATTTGTCAAGGCACAAGCAGGAGTAGGTCACTATTGTACATATTATAGTTGGTTCCACATCCTTTGTATATTTGGCACAATGTTGCATATGAGATGTGTAATCAAGTGGGGAATACTGACAGCCTTCCTTAAGTGCTCTGCCTGTACATACTGCAAACTCACATATGTGATCCTGACATGTGTTCTATTTTTTTTGTATTTCAGACAATATCATGCATGCCAGACTCTGTCCACCTTTCACTAAGGCTGAACACGACTGCATAATTGAGGTGTTAAAACAACACTACCAAGTCCTGCTGTCCAGAGGGAGGGAAAACAGCCAAGAGTGACAAGCCTTGTGGGATGAACTGGTCCATAACATAATGCTGTGGGTCCTCAGAATCAGACATATGAGCAGGTGTGACACCATGACATAGACATGATCCCCTCACCATGCAGACTTGTAGCGGACTTGGCCAGGGATCGACAGGTCACTGGTGGTGGGCCTGCAGAGGAACAATCTCTGTCAGCCACTGAGGAATTCTTGGTGAACATTGCAACACAAGACAGCTTCAAGGCATCCATCGCACAGTATGTCATGGATGTGGGTGCCACTGTTTCCACACAAGAGAAGTGTCCAGGTATGCTTATTTGGATCAGCACTGGAATATTGTAACGCTTAGTGTGTCAGGGTGTACATAATTTTATGTGGGTACCATGCGTTTTATGGGGTGGGGGGAAGGAGGTTAGCTGCAGTTTTAAGCTCATGCAGGGATTGTCACCCACATACCTGTTAACATAGCATCTACTGTAAATGGGAGATATTTGGACGTAGTACCAATGTTATATTGTAACATGAGGTGCTGTTTACATTACCTTTCCCTCAGGTTTCTTAGTACTGTCAGGAATAGGAAGAGGCCATGCTCCTGCAGCTGGTAAGCAAAAAACATTTTTATTAGAAATTGTAAGATTATGGTCAACAAGGTTTTAAGGTTGAAAGTAACTTTGCTAGAAATATGCAACATAAATAAGGTATAAAATAAAGCTTGCTTAAATGTAGAAATAGAGTTTAGTACCATGTGATTAGCATCCATACTAAATGACTGTGGCTTAAAAAAAGAAGGAACTTGCTTATGAGTGTATTACACACACATCAAGAAAGCTGACTTCTTACAGACTTGGCAAGAATGTAAAAAAATCAGGATATCTCAGAAAAAAACTAATCTGCTTTCTTTAAAGAATGGACAACAGGACATGTGTTTATCCACAAGGTGTTTCCTTGAAAAATATGCTTTTCTAAGAAAGTTAAAAAATATGCTTTTCTGCACTTATCAGCAATTGCACAAGAACAGATGTGTCAGCATTTGCATCATCAAGGCAGTATCTTTCCAAAACCAAGATGGTGTGTGTTTAACTAAAAATATATATAAAGTCTATATTAAATCCAGTTATGCTAGGGGTATTGGTAGGGACATATTTGTCCCGAGGTAAATGCTATATCTCCCTCATCATCTGTACTATATGAGAAGTAAAGTGGAACAGTATCTGAAGCTGCAATGTTAGTCAGTGTGTTTTATTATAAAAAGTTATTTATTACTGCTTTGAGTTGATGCTGCAAAGTATATTCTCTCATCAGTGTATATTCTGCAAGTTTCTGTATGTAGCAGACTGTGAATGCAACTATAACCAGACTTTGATTTCAGCAGAATCCAGCCAGCAAGACTGAGTGTCTTAAGAAGACTTCAAATCGATCACAGTAAGCAGCACCATAGTAAATACAATAACAAAAATTAATTTTTCAGAAATGAAGATTTACTTCAAGGTATTAGCTAAACTGTCATTCCAAGCCTGCTGGCTAGATTGATATACTGTCTGCATGATTGACAAATGTTCAGATATGTTCTGACTGAACACACTTTAGGGTTATACCTATGCCTTGTAGGTGTGACCAAAGTAATTGATTTCACACTATTGTCAGGTCTTGTCAGATAAGCATACCAGTAAACTGTGCTGAGTTCTGTAGAATGTCAACAGTATACATAATTTATGTTTTGCTCATGACAGTCTAGTTTAAAGATCTATTTTCAAATACTTACAGATTTGGGTTAGAAAATAATGTCCTCATGTCCTGCTATATCAGGTTGCGGGTTATAATGAAACTGTAATAGTGACAGCAGTGTATACAGCTTAAAATATATTGCAACATAGTACTGCAGAGCATAGTAGTACAGGTATTAATGTGATGCTTTTCCCTTTATATCACAAGTGACCTGGGGGGTTGTTTTTGTCCCCTTCACAATCTGATGTCAGTGTCTCTTCAGACTCTGATGATGATGGTGACCAAAGTGAGGAACAGCTGGGGGTTGCATGGGATTAATCTTTCTCAGAGGTTTACATCCGTCATCCACCCTCATTGTCATGGTACGCAGCCTGTATGCCTATGCATACCCAGTCCCCTGTGGCCACTGATATTGGACAGATGGGGGTGGGGACATTGAACAGAGAAGTGTGGCTATTGTGGCTGTAGTACTGGCCATAGCGAAACAGTTGGTGAGGTTCACACAAGTGGATTGATAAGGGTGCTTGTAGTAGGCCTGCTGCCCCTTTACCACCTGTTGCAGGTGACTCATCACGTGTCACTCGGTATATGTTTAGGGCCACCATGGAGGCAAAGGCATGTTTCAAAAGTAACTCCAGATAAATGCTCAGGATTGTGGATGCAGCCTGACATCCATGAATATGTCCACCACATTGCTGATACCCTGGATCAGTTGACTGACACAGTGGAAAGACATTGGTCTGAGACAGATCACACACTATCTTTCTTTGAACACACATTGTAATGGAACACCTGGTTGCAGTTGAGCATCTGACTCATGGACATGGTCAGCAACTATCTGTTGAGAGTCCATGTGGCCATGCACAATCACACTGCCATAGTGGCAGTACACCCACCACTTCAGAGGTGAGTACACATCAAGATTTGGCAGGCCATGGGCTCATGGTCCTTGGGATTCCTGTGGAGGACACAGTCCTGGCAGACAGCATTCACACTCATGCAGTAGCCCAGCATCTGACCATGAGAATGGAGTTGTCAGTGCAACTCCAGGCAGAACCAATTCTTAAGTTCAGGGGCAGAGATGATGAACTCTTATCTCTACCATGCATGGCTCAAAGCTGTCCAACATATAGACATTTAGGGCTAGCACTGAGCTTGGCTGTGTTCTCACAGACACTCACATACCACTGTCACATTCAGATCACCTACAGACACAAATGCCACATTTACATGGTCCATCTTGCCTGCTACCCTTTCTGGCTCACACACACACACACACACACGCTTGCCAATCTTTTGGGTCAGCCTAGTCCTCCTGCACCCAACATACAACACCCTGTGCAAGTGATGATACCTGTGCCACATCCTGTACCACATCTCTGTTATCCTTCTCATTGATGCAGGGAAATGAAGCTATGTGTCTGATGCATAGGTTGACTATCTAAATAAATATGTATTTATTTCATCCATTGTTGTCTTTGACATGCTACTTGTACTGGTCAGTCAGGAAAAACACAGTTTGTTTCCGAAAGCGCTAACTCAATAAATCATTTGTTCCAAGTAAATCTGCTAAGCCTTTGGTTCTTTTGATTCTTAGTTTGTCTGTTTGCCCTTTTGTGCAGTTACAGACATTGTATGCTGCCATTTGTAATGGGTAAACCACATTATTTTCTGTACATTATATTGGATGCTGTTGTAATGGCTCTATAGACACACAATGGAAGGTGTCTCATGGAACTCTTTATATTTTACTTTCAGGATTGTGGGTGCACATCTACAATAGACACATAAATGTCAGAGCTCAGGATAGAATGACAGCACAGAAGAAAAATGTCATCAGAGAGGTAAAACAGTATAGGTGCATGGCTCCATAGGTTCATATGTGTTTAACAGGCTAACAAAAACAAGGGCTTCTGTCAGCCTAGCCCTGAATCCCTAAACTCTGACAAGGTCTGATACCCTTGATAAATGTAAGTAGGGTTTTGAGAACTGAGACATGTACAAGCCGGGGCATGGGAGATGAACCCCTTAGGGTTTCCCTGTGTCTATTAGATACATTTGTCCTAAAGCAGTTATCATTGTCAAAGGTAATAACATGCTAAATGTAAGCATCTGTCAGGCCACTGCCTAACCATGACCTGTTGTGGCATATACACAAGCATTGAAATACGAACTACGTCCCAAAAAGCAACGAAAAGTAAATGCAGAAGCACCAAAGTCCAATGAACTTTTTCTCTGAATGGAATAAAATTACCTCTCCGTTTGTATTAAATGTTCCTTTATTGCTGACCAACAAGTAGAAATGTGCAAAAAATAATCACTCCGTAGTGGAAAAATCCAAAGAGACAACCAACAAATAAATCAAGCGCTTTCACCCGTTACTATGACGGGCTTTTTCAAGATACAATACTAAAAGCTCTGTGTGCTTATATACAATGTTGGTAAAACAATTAATCAATTAAGATATTTATAACAATCAAAATAAATCAATTACAAGACAACGAATTCTTTCTTGTTTAAAGCAAAATCACATTCATAATGCTTGACTCCATTGCATTTTAGTCAAAACATGTTTGGAATGCTTCAATAGTATTAAATTTGTTTCACTAGTAATTATATTTTCTGCTCTTTTTAATTCTGAATAATTTATATTGTGTGTGTAACTATATGTGAGCGAAACTCAACCCTTACAGTTATTTTAAATGTTTATGCACGCTTGTAATTGCATACACTAAAAGCTTTCTTATGTGGACAGGTTTCGCTAATATGTTATTCTCAGTTACTATACTTTTATTAACCAAAACACTTCGTAACTATGCTTGAAATCAAGGAAACTGTCATCCTTTCTCCACCAGTTCCCTCATACTACCTCTAAATACAACGGGCACTTTGTAAAGAACTGAATAATAACATTTTTCACAGGAGCTGTGTGTTTTACCTGCTAACGCAGTTGCGTTATCATCTAAATGTTTGTTCTTACAAAGTAGAGCTGTGAAGGAAATGCAAAATATTCGTATAATATTAGTGTACTAAACTAATGATTATTATTATTATTTGAATTTTACACATTAAATTCTCATAAAAATAAATTAAAATTTTTGAATTAAAAACTTGTAACTGGGTTATTTGTTGTTTTCTAACCAGGATGTGTGTTATCCACCTCCGTTAAATGTAATATTGTTTCAGGACTACCGTATTGTTCTCACAGTAAACAACGTTTATACTAAAAACGTAATAAATATTATTAACCTTAAATCTAATAAATTAATTACAGAATAAATAAATATGTAAATAAATATTCTATTATGTAGAATTAACTATAGTTAATAATTGTTAGTTAATAAATATTAAATATGTATTAAATATTAAATTAGCATATAAAAATCCGTTTAGTGTTGTAAGTATTATTATAGGTACTAATGGGTATTATTGTATTCATAAAAATACTGTCAATTAATTATAGGATAATTAAAGTTCATTAGGAATGAGTCAAGAATTTAAAATAAAGTAAAATACAATCAAAATGTAATATAGATTAAGAGGGTATAGATATAATTATTTAGTCATGTGGGACAATAAATCTTACCTTGCAATGCATCTCACCTATTAATAAAAAGTTTTATCCCCCTTACCCAAAATATATGCACAGTTGCATTAAAATTGGGTAAAACCTCATCTGTGAAGTCACTGAGTGTAATAAATATAAAGTATGTATTCTTTAAATAATTCAACCTATTATTTTAACTATTTTTTATATACAAATAAATTATTCTTAGTTATTTTCAGTTGGAAATTAATGAATGTTTGTTTAAAATCTTATGAGTTTATTATTATAATTTTGCCCTTCTTAATTTAAGGAGGCTGGAAATACTAATAGCTTCATTAAGTCCTGGAGGTTTTGATGCATTTAGTCTTAATTGCCAATTTAATTCTTTGAATTCTAAGGAAGTTTCCCAATCACCCCCTCTGGGATTGAGGGGTACCTGTTCAATTACAAAAATTTTAATGTCATTTTGGGGCAATTGGTAAGATGTTTGACAAAAGCATTAGTTTCTTTCTTTTCGAATATCATAAATGTGTTCGTAAATTCTTTTACGTAATGCTCTTTCAGATTTGCCCACATAAAAACTTTCACATACCTGACAAATTCCTAAATAGATAATGCCTTTTGAACCACAATTACAATAATTTGTTGACTTCAAGGTGAATTTCCTTGATTTAATGTAATAGGCATTAGTTTCAACTATAAAAGAACATTGTTTGCAACTATTACATTTATATGTGCCAATCTTGCCACCTTTATTAACAAGTTGCAATGGTGGTTGTTTTTCAAACATGTTTTTCAAATTAAAATTTCTTGCATTTGCAAACATCGGTCTATCTGGCACCCATTTTTTTGTATCGTCATTTGTAGTCAAAATGGGCCAGTATTTGTTAACCATTTTCTTTAATTGATCAGTATCATTGTTAAAAGTACAACTGAAAATTGTTTGAGAGATGGGGGAATTCATTTTAACATCAAGAATAGGGTTTGCTGAATCAAATGGTTCTATATCTGTGCCTAGCAATGGACTGTATATGTCTGTTCTTCCTTTTATAACTTCTTGGTACATTTTTTCTATCAGTGTCAAAGGATAACCTCTTTCTGAAAAAAGTTTTGTAAGCATTTGGGCTTCATCAAAAAATTTTTTGTCAGTGTTACACATTCTTGAAGCCCTAATAAATTGGCCTTTGATAATACCCTTCTTCTGTGAAAAAGGATGGGCACTACTGAAATGGAGATATGTGTTAGAGAAGGTTGGTTTTCTGTAAATAGAAGACTTTCTGCCCTTTTGTGCAGTTACAGACATTGTATGCTGCCATTTGTAATGGGTAAACCACATTATTTTCTGTACATTATATTGGATGCTGTTGTAATGGCTCTATAGACACACAATGGAAGGTGTCTCATGGAACTCTTTATATTTTACTTTCAGGATTGTGGGTGCACATCTACAATAGACACATAAATGTCAGAGCTCAGGATAGAATGACAGCACAGAAGAAAAATGTCATCAGAGAGGTAAAACAGTATAGGTGCATGGCTCCATAGGTTCATATGTGTTTAACAGGCTAACAAAAACAAGGGCTTCTGTCAGCCTAGCCCTGAATCCCTAAACTCTGACAAGGTCTGATACCCTTGATAAATGTAAGTAGGGTTTTGAGAACTGAGACATGTACAAGCCGGGGCATGGGAGATGAACCCCTTAGGGTTTCCCTGTGTCTATTAGATACATTTGTCCTAAAGCAGTTATCATTGTCAAAGGTGATAACATGCTAAATGTAAGCATATGTCAGGCCACTGCCTAACCATGACCTGTTGTGGCATATACACAAGCATGAATCTATTGATAATGGCATTATCACTTGACTGCTGATGAGATGTGTAAAGTGTTCCCAAGCCTTTACTCCTACTCCACTTAAACACAACATGTGAGAGATGTAGCTATATTGAAAACCTTGCATCCATGCTCTCTCATACACCAGTCAGTACATGTGACAATGAGCGGGTTGCCAACATGCACATCTCACCTCCTACCCTATTTAAACCCAGTCACACATACCTACATTTGCAGAGGTCCTTAACAGATACATAAGTAAACACCAGACACAGAAACCCAAATACAAGCCCACTACACATAATCATACCTCTGCAGAACACAGTAAACATAATAGCTCAAGTACCACTGTCTCACTTGTCAAAAACCTAAGGCAAAACACAAAATCAAACATATTACTCACAGGTAATTACATCATGAGACACATTGATGTGCCTCTCACCAGGCTACATAAGGGAAAGGTCACAGTCAGCTTTCTGTGAGGTACCAGGATACGTCATATCAGACATCCACTCAAGTCTGTAAACATCAGGCACTGTTATAACTACATCATAGTTTCTGTTGGTGTGTACGACTTGAGACATACCTCTTTGGACTGTATGCAGAGACATGACTTAGCTGCATTTTACCCTCACCTAGGATGATGGCTCTATACAAATGGAAAATTATTTACTTTAATAATTGCTGTAGTGTGTAGTGTCGTTGTAAGGGGATCCACTATCTGTCAGCCTAGGATGGCCTGCTCAACAGACCTTAATAGTTTTCCAGAGATGATCTTCATTAGGCACCCTTGAGATTTTGGCTACTTGCCAAGGCTGTTACCACCCCCATAGTGTGCCTTTTAGGTGGTGTCTCAAGGGAAAATTTTCCAGTGAGAAAATTCCATCTACAAACTACACCACAGTTATGCTGCTAAATGCTAGGAATGTCACCACTAAGCTCCAATCACTAGAAATTGTTTTCACCTTGGAAGATGCAGACATTTGTGCAGTCACAGATACCTGAGTCAAGGCTGTGGAGAGCACCACAGCCATACCAGGCTACACCTCCTTCCACATGTTCAGACCTCAAACTTAAAGCGTGCAAAGTAATAGAGGCAGTGTATATATATATATTCATAAAGGATAGATACACATCCAGATTGGTTGGACAGTATGATTCCCTGTTAGAACTGCAGGTGCTATTGACTGCTTGTACGGCACATAATCAAGACAATGCCAGCTACAGGAGCAACTCCATGACTCAGAACACCCACTGTGCTTATATGGACCTACTGAGTCAATCAAGATACATCAGAACAAGATGGTTTTGGTTGACTTTAACCACCCACTAACTGGGTAGAATACCCATGCTCAAACTCACTTGCCCAGAGGTTAGTCGACTTCCTTAACTCCAATGCCCCGGATCAGTAGGTTGACATACATACAAGGGGAGCCAAAGTACTGGATTGGGTGCTTACCAATATGGGTGACCACTGTAGAACCTTCACTGTGAGGTCCTCCCTGGTGAGATCTCAACACAAATTGGTCTCATTCAAAGTAAGTATCACACCTGACACCCTCCCCCTTTGCATCAGATAAAGTAACAAAGTTCTGCAAAGCAGATTATAAACTCCAATGGGATAGGCAACTATGACAAGTTCTACACAACTGCTTTATACAAGCACTTGTACAACTGCATTGACTTGCCTATACATGACAGGAGCAAAGCATGCTCCTCATGACACAGCAAACCTGCCTGATGGACAACTACCATTAGCAGGCTTTACATTGTGGTAGACATTGGTATCTCACTTTAGGAGGGAGGGAACCCCCCTAAAATGGAAGCACTCCCTCCTCAGCTTAAACAAGCAAATAAGTGTTGTTGTGAAGTCCTGCAAAACAAAGCATGGGACAAAATTAGTCTCCTCCACAATGGAAAACTATAAGGCATGGTGCAGTTGCCTGTGTAATGTAAAAGGAGAGGCCCACATTGTTGTGAAACTCATACTTAATAATACCACATATAATAAGGCTGTAGACATAGCTAACCTGTTGGCCAACAGGTTTGATGACAACTGCACTCCCCTGTCCCCACCACACATACACCATGATATCTCTACAGCCTCTCCCATACCTTGTATCTCTAAAGAGCAGGTAGTAAATGGCTTATCTAAGGTGAGAAACACGACATCTATTGCACCTGCTAACATCCCAAGCTGCGTCCTACATACTATCCAACTTGGATTAGTAACATCATTGGAAACTCTGTGCAACCATAGTGTAACTACAATGCATCCCAGCTGACAGGAAAACAGCCACTGTTATCCCCTTGAACAGATGTGGTGCATCCAGTGATCACAGGAACTATAGACTTATTAGTCTGACTAACCATATCTGTAAGGCCACTGGGCAAAAAATCATGGACCCGCGGTGGTACAGCGGTAGCATTGTTGCCTCACAGCAAGAGGTTCACCTGTTCAATTCTCAACTGGAGTGCCTTCTGTGTGGAGTCTGCATGTCCTCTCCATGGTCGAGAGGCCTCTGAAAGACATGTGTGAATGGGTGTGCCTTTGCTAAATGTTGGGCATCGGGCTGGCAACTCGGCACCATAAAAATCTACTGCCAATCATTAGCGGACCGAAGTTCCACTATGGCGACCCCTAACCGGGAAAAGCCAAAAAGACCAACATCAAGAAAGATATAAGAAATCTCAAAACACTTGACCCTACACTGTTTGGATTTATGAAAGGGAGATCATGCCTGTTAAACCTGGTGGACATCTAAAAGGCACTCACCAATGACCTGGATGAAGGGACAGCTGTGCATACAGCCATCTGTACTTAGCCAAGCTGTTTAATACTATCCCCAAACCAGGTATCATTTACAAACCCACCCAACTAGCCATCACCAGTAATAGCATTAGCGAGGTCACTAAATGGCTCACTGATAGCACTCATATAGTCAGAATAGGGGTATCCATATCAAATAGCAAAGCTGTATCCAGTGGTGTTCCACAGGGTTCAGTACTGTGTCCTGTAATGTTTGGAATCCATTTATCCAATGTACAAACACAAAATGAATTTCTCTGTGGCTGACAAGGTTTGCTGATGCCTGCAAACTGGGAGTGGTAATCGACTGTCCAAATTATGTCAACAGCCTACAAGAGTTCTATACATGACTAAATGATTGTTGCCACAATCATGGCCTTAATCTCCATGCAAATATATGTAGTATCATTCATTCTGGTACCAGCAGTGTTCCTGCTAAATAGCACATCAATAGCAACACCTTATTGAACTCATTAAACTTAAACTTATTCAACTCATGGGTGAGAGAGCTGGCACACAGGTTTACATCTACCTTACCTTAGATTACCATGTCTTCACAGTGGTAAGAAGGGCATTATATCTTACTCGTCATAACTGAGGGCACTGTCACATGAATGTAAAGTAGTTATGACCTCCATGTACTCTTCCCTCATTAGGCCAATATTTGAATGTAATGGCTATTTTGTTATGTACGTTTCTAAGCACCAGTAGCAATTCCAGAGACCACAAAGATTCCTTACAAGGGAAAGTCAAGTCTTCGGCATCTGTCCTATGGGGATCATCTGAAATCAGTGTGTCATACAGACTACTCAGAGGTGATCTCTACCTTGCATACAAGGCAATCTATGACCCTGCTTTACTGGAAAAGCTGCATATCCGTAAATCATATGGTATACAGATTAGTCTCTGTGAGGACCTTAACCTGGTATGTAACATCAATACAACTTGCTGGAGGGAGATATATGCCTACCAGAGTTGAACAAACCTTTCCAACATATTCCCAATTAATGTCAAACAGATCACATCAATGGCCCTCTTCAGATGCAATCTGTATAATTGGATGGGTGACCATAATGTCACCACAGGGGTTCTGCCTGTGGTCTTCTTGGACAGGGGCAATGGGTGCTAATCATGTAAATAAGGGTAAGAAGTTGGCTAGGATCATAAGGGTCCTAGGGCTATTAACATAGTAAATTCCAATGATCCTATAATCCCATAGGCTGGTGTAAAATGCTCTGAATAGCATCCACACCCACTTGGGTATAGTGAGAATAATACCACTACCAATTCATGTTTAAAGAACACTGCACATCAAACACACACACACACACACACACACACACACACACACACACACACACACACACACACACACACACACACACACACACACACACACAAACGCACACATCCCAAGTTGGCTACAATGAGATTATAACCCCTACCTATCTAGTTTTACACACTACAGATCACCATACTTAATGCATGTGTCCACGAGTCAGTTCTAACATTAGCATGTCTTTAGGTACTCTTATGCTAGATGACATTGGCAGGCATTGTGGAAGACTGGAGTTTGGAGATGGGCATCAACTGCAAGGTCCAGAAAGTTAGTATCCATTGCAGATTCACACTTGTTTTGTAATGAGATGCACATACACAGCAAGTTGGCTGAAGTCAGATTAGAACCCTTACCTATCTAGTCTTACACACTACAGATCATAACAATGCATGCACCAAAGCTTACATATAACATTAAGATGACTGTCGGTAGTCTTATGGTAGATGACATCAGCAAGCCTTGTGGAAGACAAGAGTTTGGAGGCTGGTGTCAACTGCAAAGGCCAAAAAGTGTATATCCACTGCAGTTTGGAATTCAGTGGGGGATTCACACTTGTATTGTAGGGAGGTACACATAAACACACAAACACACCAAGTGGGCTGGAGTGGGATTAGAACCCCTACCTATCTAGTCTTACACACTAAAGAACACAGTACATCATGCATATGCCACAGCTCAAGTCTGCTTTATAAATAACTGCAGGCAAACTACTTGTAGAGGAAATAAACAAGGCCTGTGGTGAACAGCGTGTGTGGCCTGCAGAGTGGCATTGCTTCTTACTGTCATCTGCATCTAGTAGCTTAGCAGTCAGACAACTGCTTTTTATCCTAGCTGTGTGGTAACATTAGCCATTTTGGCCATATGTGTCTGTTTGCATGCTTGTGGCTGAAAACAATTTGCCCTGTCTATGTGTGAGTACACAACATTTTACATTACACAACTTGTTTACTTGCTGGTGTATGTGTGGTTACACCTAGCAGGCACAGGGAGTTGTAATTAAGTGCATTATGTACTGTTGAGCCATTAGTTTTGGTACTTTGTCCAACTTTATATATGTGTCATAGTGCACCCTTACTTACCACAATCTGTGTATGTATAGGTGTGTGTGACTGATATACTGTATATATGTGTTATATAGATATATGGAGGGGGAGACAGAAATTTGTGTGTATGTATATATCTATATATATATATCTATATATATACACACACACACACACACACACACACACACACACACACACACACACACACACCCGTCTACTTTGTTTCATTGAAAGCTCATTTCACTGAATTTGAATTCACCCTGACCAAATCACTGAAAGCTCAAATTACTGAAAACTCATTTCACCAGATCTCATTTCACTGAAGTGAAGTTCTGGCACTGTGTAGAGTACTGTAAGGCAAGTAAAAGCTATATGCCCTTTTCCACACTGTAGTGTGATCCTGGAGTTAGTATATATAGTTAATATATAGTTATAGATGCGTACACCAAAAAAAAAAAACATGTAGGCTTTACTGAATTCCCCTTTTATCTTATACTGCTGGTTTAGGAATGAGTTTTGGGAAAACTGGCAGAACCACTTCCCAAAGAATTAAACGAGTTTGGTAATCCTTCTGTAGCAGATACTTCATTTATAACACAAATTAGAACCTCATATATTCCATTTATTTTGAATTCCTGTACTTCTAGATACATGTTATTTTTCATTGTTTTCAAAGGCTGCTTTAATTGCATAAGTTGATATAGTACAGGACTTTTGGGTAATTCCTGTTGGGTTGTATGAATGGAATATGTTCACTACACTAGCTATGAAGTACTTTTTAATACTCTTTGCCTGTTTCTGATGTGAGTCACTTTTGTTAATGTAGACATGTTTTTAGTTACTGTAATATTTGTTGTTTTTTTACAGTTACATCAGAGTCATTTTTGCTTACAATGTAATTTTCTGATGGGACAGCTGGACACCTCTGCTTCGTTATATTCTTTTGTTTTCAGACTTTTCATTTTAAGAATAGGAAACTTAATTTATATGGCTTGAGTTAAGTGGGCAGTCTCTTTTGTGTGGATGTATACTTTGGGCCTGCAGTGTGAGAAGTTATTTTTAATTAATTTTAATGCATTTTTTTGTATTTAATACTGAAGTAAACTGGAAATGTGTCCCATGTTTGCTCTCTTTATTGTTTATATTTTTTCCTTTAAAACTGTTGGCTGGGTGGGGCATTGTATGTCCTAAGGTGTTTTCAGTCTGTGTTTGTCTGTGTCTTGCATATTTTTACTTCATTTTTTGCAAGTAGAGTAATATTGTGGATTTAAAGTCTCTTTAGTAGCTTTAATGACACACCAAGGATGTAGACAAATTTATAGATAAATAACAAAGAGAACAGATCCTTCTTATGGTATTTATGTGAAAAGTGAAACATAGAGAGGGAATCCTGTGAAAAGCCCAAGAAGGATAGCAGTATAATAACACACTGGGGAGTAGGTAGACATTCTAAATTAATACCCATGTATCACTTTTCACAAAATAAATAAAAAGGAAGCTACCATTCTGGGAAGGAAGAATGGGTTGAGCAAACAATAAAAGATTAGATTAGGTAAAGGACAACACTGTGGAGTTTATTGGAGGACAAAGCAGAAATTCTGAAAGGGGTCCAAGTGAGGATCATAAAATGGACTGCTGTTTTTTTTTTTTTTTTTTTTTGTGAAAACACTGACAACACTATTCAACAGCAGCTGCAGAAAACAAATACTCCTAGGGAATTGTAAGCAAATGAATATGCTGTCTTTCTAGAATGATTGAGCTAGAAGCAGCTACAAAAACTGCAGGCCACTGTTTTTGTTTTCAGAGTTTACTACAATAACAAAGTTCTGAATTGAGTCACTTCAATGGTCATGTTCTAAAGTGGCATACTCAGTGAATTTCAACACAGAGCAACAAGAGGAAGAACCTGTCCGATTCTCATGACTCATTTCTGATTGGTTTACTTTGGAAAGGCCAGGAGTAACATTAAGGATGCAGTCTATTTTGATTTCATAAAGGTTCATCTCTGTCACACCATATTCACATTACGAAGTTGGGTGGAGCAGGATGGTTAACACTGGTTGGTTAGGAAGAGATATGTCCAGATAAGTAAGAGAGGATAGTATACAGAGATGAGTTTAGACAGGCAAAAAAAAAAAGTGACAAACATTAGCCCAAAGTATTTGGCCATGAGGTCAGCCATAATTTAATGTATAAATGTCTCACCTCATACAAGACTTGAAGGATTGAAAAAAAAATGAGTGAAATCCTGAATTGTTAACTGTGGAGTCTAGAAATGTGTTTGAAAAGGTACTCTCTTAATTCTAACATATCTAGATGTGTGGTAGTATGCCTGTTGGTAATAACAGAGGTAAACAATGAACAGATCAAGGAGCCATGCAAAAATAGTTAATAAAAAGAAGATCTGGAGGTTACTAGAAGAGAAAAACTAAATCTTCATTGTGTTAGTGTGAAAAGATAGCAAAGGTAAAACAAATGCTGGAATATGTAACCAGAGATACAATTTAGGGGCAGAAAGGTAATAATGATACATCTTCTCACCCAGAATGCAGTTTGCAATTCGGGAGACCTTCTAATGAAAATGGGGTCTGTTATGCAGAGTATAGAAGAAAATGATAAGACAGGAAAATTATTAAAAACATGGAATATCTGTAGGAGCAAATGGATCTTTATGTTTATCACCATAAATATGACAGTTCTTATGTTGTTTAACCCCTCCAAAGACCATACCGACCCCCTGTATTTCCTTCCATTCCTTGGACATTAGCTTTACATATTGGACACTAGTAGTGTCTTCTCCTTATTTATGAGATTAATGCCATGGTCAAGGGTGGGGGTTTCAAAGGTCTAGCTCCAGTGACTGTCATCTTTGGGAACAAAGTGTTTTATTTATTACAAAACATATGGCAGTTTGATATGTGTACCAACACATATATAAGGGTACTATCACACCAACCTCTTCTGTTCATATGTAGGTCCACACATATACAATGAAGGCTGCTATGCAAGCCTAGTATGCTGCATATCATGTGCCTTTTCCTCTCAAGAGAACTACAGTGGGTCAGACTACTTCCCTCCCAGCTGGATAGGGAAGCCACATTTCCCACGTCTCTCTCCAATAGCTCCTCTATCTCCTAGGTTGCTACTCAGGAAAAGGTTATCTGGGTTGCAGTCAAGGCTTTATCAATGTGAGCCACAGACACATACACAGGAGGAATTTACTATGGTTCAGAACTCAGTAAGGAAAAATTAGGTGGAACTACCTTTGAACGTAAAAGTTATGCAATCAAGAGATGGCACACGCCATATGGTTAGAACTCCATTTAATTCTGACATAATATATTGCTTTTTCAGAAAGACAATTATTATTTTTCTTTTAATAATTTTTTTGCCATTTTCACTGATTTCAGGCTCTTACTACCCCTATAACAGCAACCTCCACAAGTCCCAACCCTGGCCACTTCCCTATTGTGACCCACATCAGCAGTGCCCCCCCTTCTGAGTGAGCATCTTGTGCATGGACAACATCCCATGACATGTCAGGCTAGCACAGTAAAAGACATTCTAGGTAAGTAGAGACAGAAAAGTGAACCAGGAAGGCAGTCTGGAGGGGCAAAGGGAAGTAGCTTCCACATGCTTTGCTCGAGAGTGCATAACTCTGTAGTTTGCTCATGCCCTGCCCCAGGGTGCATATCTCCATAGCTTGCCCATGCCCTGCCCCAGAGTGCATATCTCCATAACTTCACCCATGCCCTTCCCCAGGGTGCATAGCATAGCCATGTTAATTGTGTACTCCTTTCCCCTGCAATCGAGTGAAATGTCTCTTAGCACGGGCCTCCACCAGAACCATAGAAGAATGATGTAAAGCATCATCCCATCCCTCAGGTCAAGCACGGTCATCCTCCCTGCCAGCATCATCAGATGTATAAGCTACATAGAGCACTTTATCTCTCTACAGCCATAGGCTGGTGAGAGTGACTCACAACCTGAATCAGTTACCAGATTCTGCAGCTAATTTTTGTATGTAACATAATATAATCTGCACATGGCTCTGTAAGTACTACTGTTTAACAGCAAGGGAACAAATCTGCACCTTAGACAGTAGTTTTGTCTTGCAAACATCTGAGATCATTTTCCCATTATGTGCCATCTGCCCTGTGTAATTTCTTATGCTGTTATTATCTTGCTGACTGTCGGTATTCATATGACAGCATAAGAACTACCTATAAATTTTGTCTTTGGTTTGAAAGGCATGAACCTCACAAAGCAAGCTGAAAACGGTGTCCGATAAATGAAGACTGCATCTTATTGTCAGTGTAAATTTTCTACTTGTTGCTAGCAAAAGTCTTTTTTATGCAGCATTACACTGCCCTGTAATTAAGATTTATAATAAAGTACAAAAATGAATTTAATTAATTTCTACTTTAGAAGATACGGTAAGGATATATATCTTATGTATGCTGTTTAACATAATAAAGAAAAAATATTTTAGAAATATATGATTCTAGAAGCTGTTTTTCGTGTTGTACTCCACCCCTGCATCAGTGCAGCATTCTTTAAGCTATCAAGTGTTTGAATCTGGGTTCAGAAAACTGAAAAAGAGCAAGCTATTAATAAACCTTCAAAAGAAAGATAATCACCATTTTTTCTTTGTCTACAAACTTGTCAGATCAGTGTTAGTGTTAGTGTTAGTTTCCATGCAGCATGCCCACCTTAAACCACAAATAAATTGAATTTAGTTAATTGCTCAGTTTCTCATTAGTGATATTTACTCACACACTCCAGTACTCAGTGACATCATGAAATGTCACCCATACTTTGCATGAGCTTATTTTCTAATTAACATGACTTTTACTTTCCAATTTCCACATGCCTTGTGCTTGTCTTTGACTGTGGCTTGACCTCATTCCTACCTCATACAGATGATTTCTATTTTAATGAACATTATCAGCTGACATGCACCAGTACATAATTACCAGGTAATACTTCCCATGGAGTAACAAAGCATTTTTACACATCATTAAGAGAGTTGCTCCCATAAAGCAGCACTAGGGTATACAGAAGCTCGTGAAGCATGCTTCTGCCATTGTGAACTTTGTAGCTATCAAGACAATTGCTTAATATAGTTAGTACTCAGCAGACCTTTACAACTGAATCAATATATTATTCTCTAAAGTAATAATTTCTGATGTGATCTTTTGGGAGGCCAAGGTAACCTCTGCATCTCTGTCTAATCTGCTGTTTTACCACTAGATCTTTGGCAGAAATACTAGTTTTTAAAATTGTGCAATTCTTTATACATAACTGAGGCACATGAAACTAAATCTGCAAAGTAAAGTAAAATTAATAAATATAGATAAATCTTTATTGTTAGAAGGTACATATGCACATATTTGATGTTTAAGTTTTTTACCTTTTTTTTTGCTTATAACAGTGTACTACTTTAGTGCATTAATTCTGGAAGAAAACTGCACCATTCCAAAACTTCCTTATTCTGTGAGCTGAAATCTTCAGTATTCACCCTCTTTATGTTTATTTGGTGTGTTATGCTACAAAATGTCAGATAAACTCAATTAAAAAGGCATCCTTCTTTGTACATCAAAAAAGTAATCATCTCCAAAACAGATGAATAGATAGCCACATAGATAGACAATAGGCTGACAGATAGATAAACTAAATGGATAATAGAGTTGCAGTTTTAAGCCGCGGTGGTACAGCGGTAGCGTTGTCACCTCACAGCAAGAGGTTCTCATCTTCGATTCACGGCTGGAGTGCCTTCTGTGTGGAGTCTGCATGTCCTCCCTGTGGTTGAGTGGCCTCCAAAAAACATGCGTGAATGGGTGTGCCTTCGCTGAAGGTTAGGCGTCGGGCTGGCAACTCGGCACCATAAAAAAAAATCTACTGCCAATCATTAGCGGACCTGAGTTCCGCTGTGGTGACCCCTAACTGGGAAAAGCTGAAAAGACAAACAACAATAACAACATTCTTGTTAAAATAGTTAAATCAGTGATGGCTTTCTCTAGCAGACTGAGCAGAGACTAGGTCTGTAATTAAAGTTCAGGTTATTTGCTAAACCAATTAACCGCTCCAATTTACTCATTTAACTTCAGTTTTTGCAAGCAGAGAACGTGATAGGTTAAACAAACATCTGGTTATATCCATTAGGTTAAACAAACATCTGGTTATATCCATTCTGCTCATGCTTTTCAGGAAGTCATGGATCCCTTCTCAATAGAGAGTAATCAATGAGAGTCAGAGAGAGAGAGAGAGAGAGAGAGAAAAGTCAGATTGAGGTAGGACAAGAAAAGATTTTCTGTTGTTCCTGCTAATGCAGACCTCCAAGTACTACATTTTCACTCGAGAAAAGGATATTTGCCACATGGCATAACAAAATAGGAAATGCAGTGTTTACATGAATGCAGAGAAGGTGACTTTTTGACTTAAAAATGTTATGGACTCTGCTAACAAGAAAGGACTGAAGGAAGGTATTTTAAATATAAGGCTGCCTGGATGTGTACAGGCATTGGGTGGCCTGGTGCCCACTTGAGGAGCATACACTTTACTAAAATGGCTTAGCAAACTTCTATAGATTTAAATACAGTTTATAACGCTTAAATCCTGAAATTTGTATAACAAAAGTAAGTATTGTTAATGTTTCATAGCTCATGTCCCAGAACATACAAAAAAGCTTAAGGAAATAAGTTAATGCCCAAATGTGTACTGATATGGTAGTTCTTAGTTATCACAGGAACACAGTAAAATGAGCACACGTGAGGTCACAGGACTCAGTCCTGCACTACTTGTTATCATACATAAATGTTTTCTGGCAAAACCAGTGAAGATATTATTTGGAAAGAGAGAAAACAATGATTTTGATTACTGTTCTTGGAGTCTAATTTGGTGTTGAGATGATTTTTTTTAAGACAAACTGTTTAAGGCCTGACATGGTCATGTAATTGGTAGTCGTAGCTGAAGTATTTGAGCAGCCCTTTTTATCCGAGTGTCTTTGCTGACACAATGTGTAAATGCTAGAACTCTTTTTCAAGGAGTCCTGTCAAAACTCCCTCTAATGAAGGCAAAAAGTTAATTGGTGAGAAAACCTTAGTTGGGACTAATTTCTGAATTAAGTCATGTACATCTCTTTTCTTTTCATAAGTTCATAGGTTCATAGGCTGGTACTATGCTATCGGCCCTAGGGCCTATACAAGCCTAGCCATAACAATTCCCTGGATATTTCTTCCCACAATATTTGCTTCCCTGGACCCCTGTCTAGCAGGGCAAGTGACGTGATCCCCAAAGTGAATTTCCTATCTTCCATCCAATCGTCAAGGTTCCTTTTGAAGAGGGCCAAGGAGGCGCTCTGCTTGACATGTATGGGCAGTCTATTCCAGAGTCTGAGGAGTCTCTGGGTCAGGAACCTATCCCTCCAGCATGTTTTGTTCATTGTGATGACAAGGTTTAGAACCCTGGAGCGTGTGGCTCTGAAGGATTGGGATTTCTTTAAGTGGAGCATGTCCAACAGCTCAGGGTTTGACATGGCCTTGTATGTTAAGCAGAGATCGCTTCTGAGTAGACGATATGCCACAGAGTATAGCTGGAGGTTTTTTAGATGGTCAATATAGGGCATCTGCTTTAGGCCTGTGATTCTTTTAGTGAAGTATTTCTGCTGCCTTTCCAGTTGTTGCAGATGTCTTGTGAGGTACATACCAAATGGGGCATTGTACTCTATAATGGGTCTAATGAGAGATGAGTACAGTGGGACAATGACCTCATTTTTTCTAGATGAAAAACCCTTAGTAATGAGGTATGCCACATATAAGGATTTCCTGACTGTTGTAGTGATGTAGTTATCGAAGGTGAGAACACTGTCCACCTGTGTCTCTAAGTCTCTCATCACACTTTCGGTGTTTAGTGTACTGCCACGTATGTGGTAATTCATGGGTACATGTTTCTTCCCAAAGGGGATAACTATATATTTCTTGGAATTAAGTTTGAGCCCATGGCTCTGGCACCAAGCATCTGTTTCTGTAAGGCCCTTTTTTAGAATATCCGCATCATTTGGGGATTCAATAATGGCTCCAAGTCTGCAGTCATCTGCGAACTTGTTAGCCAGAGTCCCTTAGTGTTGGCCTGTACTTCAGAGAAGTCGATACCAAACAAGAGCGGTCCCAAGACTGAACTCTAAGGTACTCCACTTGTCACTTGTCTGGAACTGGATTCGGAGTTGGCTACTTTTACAGTCTGGATTCTGTCAGTAAGCCAGTTGGCAACCCATCGAGTGACATAGGGATTTATGCCCAGCTTAGTAAGTTTATCTATGATTCCATAGTGGGGAATGGTATCGAAGGCCTTGGCAATGTCCAGATAGGCTGTGTGGACCACCTTACCCTCATCCACACCTCTGGACACTGATTCAAAGAAATCAATCAGGTTCAGGAGAAAAGATCGGCCCTTCACGAACCAAAACTGGGTGGGGTCCAGTGTTTGAAGGTTGCCAATGTCTTTGTTTATAAGTTCCATAATAATGCGTTCCATGCCTTTGTAGATCAAGCTCGTCAGACTGATGGGATGGTAGTTCCCGGGATCCAAGGTGGATCCCTCCCCTTGTGGAGTGGCATACCTTTAGCTGTGCGCCACTCAGTGAGCACGAAGCCTGAGGTGAGGCTATGATTAAACATGACACTTAAGTGAGGTGCCAATTCATTTTGTAGTTCATGTAGTACACAGCCTGGGATCATCTGGTCCCATGGATGCTGTATTCTTAGCTTTGGAGAGTGTGGTTTCTACCTGTGTGGCTGTGATTACCAGAATTTGGCAATCTTTTGGTATTGAGATAGGACCTTTAAGGGGTGAAAGGGGGGGTGAAGTTAACATTAAATCAATCTGCCAGGATATTGGCAATATCCTTGGGATCAGTATATTTAATGCCATTCTGTTGTAGCTCAGAGCAGATCTGAGCATTGCCATTTAGATTCTTGATATAACTATAGAATGCCTTGTGGTTGTCTTTGGAATCTTTGGCAATTTTATTTTCTTAACTAGCTTTTGAGGATTTTATGAGGGATCTCAGCTTCCTACTGAGGCTGGTAAGGGAATTTTTTGCATCCTGGGATTTTCCTCTTTTCTGCAACAGTTTCTTCCTTCTGTTGTATAGTTTGTTTATGGCAGGGGACCATCAGATTGGCTTCCTTTTTTTAAGGAGAGCATCTTGGTTCTATTTGGGATGGCACGATTCATGCATGAGTGGATGTGCTCGTACAGTGCCTTAGTGCAGGATTCAGCAGTCGAACTTTCAGATCCCGTCTGCATTGGTGTCATGAAGTTTGTCACTTCTTACTTTAGTAGCATGAAGTTGGCTTTGGAAAAGTTGTTTACGGAGGTTTCCTTACTGGGGGGTGGGGTGGGATGTGGATGTCAAGGGTGATTTGCTTATGGTCAGACCTGACCAATGAGGGGGTGACCACTGGTGTGAAGCATCTATCTCCCATGTTGGTAATGACCAGGTCTAGGATATTGGAGCCCCTGGTGGGACAATGGATTAGTTGATCCAGGGTACTGGAATTTATGAATTCCAAGAACCATTGGGAAAATGTGTTGGTACTCGAGTAGTTTTCCCAGTGAATGGCAGGGTAGTTGAAATCACCCAGTATTAGGGTGTTTGGTTGTATCTTAATATTTTCCAGTATGTTTGGAAAGGTGTAGTGAGAATCTTGGGGCATGGTGGGGGAGCTGTAGCAAGCTACAGTTTGGATTGCAGTCTTACCTAATGTTAGTGGTACCTGGAGAATTTCAGATACATTGTGTTGGGCAACTAGCCTGGAGGTGTGAATATCCTTGGTGGATATGGACACTCCTCCAATTTTAGTGTTTTGGTCTTGGTTTGGTGGCCGAAAAGTGTGGTAAGAGTTATAGCCTGGTATTGCAGGAGTGCTATCTGATGCCTTGAACCAGGTCTCAGTTACTGCACAGATATCAATGTTCTCCATTTTTAGGATTGCCTCGAGAGAGTGCATTTTGAGGTTTAGACTTCTAGCATTGAGTAGCATTACCTTCAGATTTTGCATGCTTGTATCTGTTACGGTGGTGGTTTTGTCCTTTGAACCTTGCCTAAAAAAGGCAGTATAGGGGTGGCAAGAGCTTTAGCCAGTAACCTGAATCCCAGGAGTGACAGGTGCAGACTATCTCTGGCAAAGCATTGTGGTTTGTCGATCATGTCTTCCCAGGCAGACAGATTCTGGATCCCCTTTGAATGACACCAGAAGCTTAGCCAATTGTTGAAGTCAGTCATTTTGTCTTTATACTGTGGTATCATTCTGGGTGAAGTCAGGATGCTACTCAGGTCTACGGTCATGCCTGTCTGGGCCACATGATCTGAGAGCTCTTCCATGTCTCTTTTCATGTAGTTCAGGGAGGTACATCTCAAGTCATTCACTCCAACATGGACAATGACAGAGTCATATTTGTACTTGTTGTGGAGTGACTTGAGTGCATGTGTTATGTTGCGGATCCTGGCACCCGACAGGCAGCTGACTGTAATTTTTTCCTTGTTCAGCCTGGTGAGTGGGACATCAGTGTGCCTGACTATAGAGTCACCTATGACTAAAGTGTTGGGTACATTGTCTTGCCTTAGGGGCTGTCGCTGGCTGGCACACTGGTGTTGTGAGCTATGTCTCTTTGGTTGTGACTGGTGTTTGTTTGCGTTTCAGCTTCAGAAGTCCTTGTTGCTTGGGCAGGTTACTGTTAAGGGCCTCCGCATATGTGAGTTTAGTGTTGCTATGTGTGGGTGTTGATGGTGTGGGTTTTGAAGGGCTATGTGTTGCTTGAGATGTAGTGCAGGTGTTAACCTTCTCCTCTTGACTGTCTAGCACAATTGTGGCTGGAGAGAGCTTTGCTTCCAGTTTGGCTATGTAAGTGCATCTCTCGCAGGTTGTAGTGTTGGGTGGTAGGAGGAGAGGATTGTCTGTGTACAAGAAGCAGTTGCCGCATTGCCCCAGTATGCCCAGATTCACCAGGTGGACAGGAGAAATCATCGGAAGCTGACCCTTGGATATGCCTGTTTAGGTGCTTTTTTTGTAAAGTGCAAGAGCTGTTTTCTCTTACCTTTGCAAGGGACTTTGCAATTATAGGCTGTTTAGTGCCTACGATTAATTTCTCCTTATTGACAAGGAGAGTTGAGTGCTTTTGTCAGTTTCAGGCTTCCTAGTGCTTTCCAGCAGAATCTAGAGCAAGTGCTAGTCACAGGGGTTCAGATGTTAGTGCTACTACTGAGAAACCAGCTAGTTCTAAGGGAAAATTTGAAGAATAGACTCTCTGGCACCTGGAATAGTTTAACCATAGCCCCATGGTGCTGTTACTAGTATGAAAATGAAGAGGAAACAAAACTGCTTTAAATCCCTTGAAACATGAGGCACTGAAAACAGTATGTAGGTAACTGTATAAGCTAAATTAATGTACACATATAATGTTCCCTTTCCAAATAATGCGCAATCATTAAATAAGTTAGTTAGTGTCTGATTTTCATGCAACTTGGCAAGGCATGAGTGCTGCTTCTGAGAAACACAAAAATAAACAAATAAACAAACAAATAAATACACAAACACATAAGTAAAGTTTAGTGCAAACCTAAGTAAATTCAAAAGATGCTCTGTAAAATTAATGGCTCTGAGATACTTTTACTAAAAAGTTTAGCATTTAGGAAACAGTAACAAGTGAGTAGAATTAGAAGTAAGCCACAGTGAATTCCTTTCATTCTAGCGAGAGACCCTGCGTATTTTGCTATGAGAAAACATCATAAAACATGATGAGGGATTGAGTCCCTGAAGAAGATAAACATTTCTGGTATTACTAAAAGAACTTTCACAAAATTATATGCTGCAGAAATTTCAGTAAACCAGAGTGACCTGAGGCTAGAAAAATACCTTAATTTGTTACTACTGTCTTTAAGATGCTTTGTGTTCATCTGAACCTGTCGAGTTGGACTTGACTGACATCTTCAAACTATGACTGATAACAGGAGAGTACAGCTTAATCTAGACACAGAAATGTAATGGATTGAGTTGCACTGTGGACATCTTAGGCATAAAACAAAAAGAAAAAAAAAAGCAAGGGATTGAATTGCTTTGTATTTCTGCAAAAAAGATGATTCTAAGAAAAACTGCACTGACTGTTAGTTTTACAACATATGGAACAAGTTTTTTTCTTTTAAACACCTTTACTAACTTCACATATTACATAGTATTGTGGGTATACATATAGCTGTAAGAAGGAAACAAACCATTTACATAGATTTTTTTTTCCTTTCATGCATTTTACATATATGGTTTACTTAAGCAATAACCCATGGATGGCTGTGGGTAATGCTGGATTTACCCACGGTTGGTGTGGTTTGGTCAAGAGGCCGAATCCTGAGTGACCAAACAAAGGCAACCATAGGTAAATCCAGCATTACCCACACCCAGCCATGGGTTATTGCTATTATACAATGACATTATTTAAGAAAAAAAATACTTACTTACTTTTTTTAAATAATGTCATTGTATAATGACTCCATGCTACCCTTCCGCAGGTATCCTTGGACATTTCTGATATACTACGCATGGATAAGGGTCATGTTCCCATGCTTACACAGTACATCAGTGCTGTGCAGGGGTAGCAATGGAGAAAAGAAGATCTCCATTGCTTTTTAAGTATCTCGCTATGTTAAACTCATTTAACATAGCGAGATATCTTTAAAAAAAGCAACTGAGAAAGGAAGATCTCCGTTGCTTTTTTTTAAGATATCTAGCTATGGTAATTGAGTTTAACATAGTGAGATATCTTTAAAAAAAGCAATTGAGAAAGGAAGATCTCCGTTGCTTTTTTTAAGCTGTCTCACTATGTTAAACTCATTTAACATAGCGAGATTAAAGCGACGGAGATCTTTCTTTCTCCGTTGCTACCTCTGGACAAGAAAAAAAAAAAATCAGAGGATATACCAACAGAAAAAGTCCTGGTAACCAAACGATTTTCCATTAGTATATTCTTGAATTTACAATGGGCACGCTGGTTGGGCTGGCCAATCAGCGTGCTCATTTTTGAATGTTTAGGGCCAGTCATTGTATAATTATTGATTAATAATTATTATTCATTTTAACAATAGTTACTTTGCTCAAACCCTGCCTTCCCTGAAATTGAATTATTTCTACTGAACATTATTCTACATGTATTGTTCCCACAGATTCCATTTATTTCTATGGAGTTCGCTCCTTCCTTTTTCCAAAAATCCCAACATGAGTTATTTTATCTCATTTATAGCATTCTACACTTCTGTTATGATTGCTATAACTTTTGATGTGCATTTTCTAATAATCATTTATAAGCAATTCAATTCCTATATTTCAGCTCAAAAGAATAATTTCCTTTGTTACAGAATTTGTTCTCTTAACATTTCTGACAATGTTTCCTGTATTCCCAAAAAATAACATGTTCCTAAATACCTCTCTCTTTCCTATTACACCCCTAGCGACTGTTGTCTACCTATGAAAAATCTCTAAAGTCTACTTGGGGTACAGAAATATCTATACAAACACTTAGCATGCAAAAATACTAAACCTTCTAGATTTCGTTGCATAGTTAGGAGCCATACAGACAACAAATCTTGAGATAAATATATCAAGCAACAAGGGAGGAAAGGAAACTGTGTTTAAAAAGTTGCATTTGTGGAAGTCAAAATGCATAGAAACTGAAAGCAGTAGAATCCACACAAGTCTTCATTCTAAAAGTGATGGCTAATAACATCATGTCATAGTACTCTGGTAGCAAGGAGTAACCAAAAGAAATCTGTAATTGTGAGATTTAATTATGCGTCCTGTGACACTGTATTTAAGGCAAAAGTAATAAATTCAAAAACTGTGACCATTGTACTTAGAATCTTTCAAAAGTAACATAAATCATCTGGACTGTATACTCTGACGACTGCCAGTCAGAGCAAAAATAATATGAGAAAACTATGCAAAATCACAACTTCACCATCAGAGATAAAGTCTCCCCCATTAAATACAAGTATTGCCAAACAGAAAATACCAAACAGAGCTGACAAACATGGCTCGGCACTGAAGCAGAATCACTTTAATAAAAAACAATAAAACTCAGTAAGCGCTTTCACATGGGTCAACCATGCTTCCTCAGACTGTTACAGAAACAAAACTAATTCAACTGCAGGCCGATAAGGGCTTTGGATTAAATGATGCAATTAGTTTAAAACCATTTTTGAAGGATAGGAAACTACCACATTGAGGGTAGGTTTACACTTTATTTCCATGGCTACAGTGTTCGAGATCTCGTGATAAGATATGTTGTGCAGTTTTTGTTCTATCATTGACGGGGTCTTAATGTACTGCTTTTGTGATATTAGGAGTTGTAAATTGTTTTAATATGGAATGGTATGTATAGTTATCCTTTTTTAGGCAACATTGAAAGGTGCTATGAATGACTTTCCAAATATGTTAACTGATATGACAGTTTTAGTATAAGCGGTTGGCACTTACTGTCTTGATTCTTCAAGTCTGATTGATTATTATGGTAATTAATGTGTTAATTGCATAATGAGTTCTATCATTTTTGTATTTTAAATAGAGAGAGGCATGGTTGACCCAAGAACAGGTAGCTTACATCCTTCTAAGTTGGGAACTGCTGAATGAGGGCTCAGTGTCTGTTATTCTAAAAGTGTATTAATTCTGGTTTAAGCACTTGGGCTTCAGGCCAGTTATTTTACATTAAAAGGGTTCGTGGTCTGCACTCTTGTGGGAGGAGAGGCTGGACTCTGCCCTTCTGAGCTGGGAATTTCTGGTTAAAGGCTTATAGTGCCTGCATATTTGAACTGCTTCTTACTGAAATTGGTACACCTTGTTTGCTGTAGCATAGACTAGATCCAGGCCTGCTGAATCTAGCTTTGTTTGTATGCTTGTTGTTTGTTTGCTTATTTCCCTGAAACGCTAATTCCACCTAAAACACGTTTTTTCAGCGCTTCTGTGGATCCCTAGTGATATCTGCATTGCTTACTGTACTTATTTCCTTGTTTCACTTGAAAGAAAGTTACTGTTTGTCGTTTTTGCATTTAAATTACCTGTAACACATTGCATTTAAGTTACCTGGCACTTGCTCACTAAAGCAATTATATAAGTCAGCACTAAAATATTAAAAGCACTAAACCCTCACAAACTCCCCTTGAGTACCTCATTCCCCATTGGCCCTTTTTTTTCAATTATAAAGGAATTCCCAATACTATTCTAGCATGTCCAAAGGTCAGTTGTCAATCTCCTCTCCGGTCCAGCTGGTGAATATGGGAATCTTGAGGCAATGTTACAACTGCCTCATGTACACAGACAACCCTCTCCTCCTCCCAACAAATTCCAACACATGTGAGAGATGCAACAATATAGCCATACTGGAGGCTAAGCTCTCTCAACTCAGTACTGGCGAAACCAGTCAGGAGGAGAAGGAAACCACACTCACTACAATTCCAGTCTCACATAGACCTACCACGACAGCAAACCAAACACAAACACACAACATACTCGGAGGCTCTAAATAAAAATCTGCCTAAGCAGCAGAGACCTCCAAAGCAGACACCCAAGCAACCGCGACCCCAAAACAAAACATGTGCAACACATAGCTCACAAAGCCAGTGTGCCAAACAGTCATAGCCCTTAAGGCTAAACAACACACCTGATACACTTGTAATAGGTGACTCTATCGTCAGGCACACTGACGTCCCGCTCACCAGGCTGAACAAGGAGAAGGTCACAGTGAGCTACCTGTCGGGCGCTAGGATCCGCCACATAACACAAGCACTCAGGTCACTCCAAGGCAAGTACAAATATGACTCAGTCATTGTCCATGCTGGTGTGAATGACCTGAGATGTACCTCCCTGGACTACATGAAAAGAGACATAGAGGAGCTCTCTGAGCATGTAGCCCAGGCCAGTATGACCCTGACCTTGAGTAGCATCTTACCCTCACCAAGAATGATGCCACAATATGAAGACAAGATGATCAATTTCAACAATTGGCTTAAGTATTGGTGTCATTCAAAGGGGATCCAATGCCTGTCAGCCTGGGACGATATGCTTGACAAGCCACGATGCTTTGCTAGGGACGGCTTGCACCTGTCACCCCTGGGCTTTCGGATATTGGCAAAGGCTCTTGCTACCCCCATAGTGCCTTTTTTAGGCAAGGCTCAAAAGACAAACCCACCTCCACAGGTATCACAAGGGATAAGAAACTAAGAGTAATGCCACTCAATGCCAGAAGTCTAAACCTCAAGATGCATGCACTCGAAACTCTCCTTAGCATGGAGAACATCGATATCTGTGCAGTAACAGAAACCTGGTTCAAGGCTCCCGAAAGCACCCCAGCACTACCAGGTTATACCTCATACCATGCTTTTCAGCCCCAAAACTTGGACCGAACCACAAAAGGAGGGGGAGTATCAATATTCCACAAAGATACCCACACCTCCAGGTTGGTGGTACAGCACGAAGCATCAGAGACTATCCATGTGCAACTAACAGTGGGTAAAACTGCCTTCCAGTTTATAGCCTGCTACAGACCACCCTCTCAAACCCAGGAACCCCACTCGGCCTTCCTGAGAACACTGGAAAATATGAAGGTCTCTCCAAACACCATTATATTGGGCGACTTCAACTACCCAAACATAGACTGGGAGCATTACTCTAGCTCCAACAGCCTAGCCCAAACGTTCCTAGAATTTATAAACTCAAATGCTATGGAACAACTTGTTACCCCTCCCACAAGAGGGGAAAACATACTGGACCTGATCATCACCAACATGGGGACTCTATGCTCCAGACCAGAAGTGTATCCCTCACTGGTAAGATCAGACCATAAACTAATCTCATTGGATATTCACATCCCGCCTCCACCCCCTGCCCTGAAAACCACAGTGAAAAACTTCTCTAAAGCAAATTTCACACTCCTCAAAACTGAGGTGGAATACTTCAAAGCCCCCAGGCCTGTGGAAAATAAGGCCCAGACCGCAGAATCCTTTATAAACGCATTCTATGAACACCTTCAGGAATGCATGGATCATGCAATCCCAAATAAAACCAAGACCCAATCCTCCAAAGGCAGACGTCCTGTCTGGTGGACCCCAGCCATAAACAAACTATACAATAGAAGGAGGAAGCTACTACATGATAGAGCAAAATTCCAAAAAGGGAAGGCATCTCTGATCAGTATTAGCAAAAAACTACGGGCACTCATAAAATCGTCTAAGGTCAGCTTCGAGAGAAAAATTGCACAGGACACTAAGGATAATCACAAGGCTTTCTTTAGTTATGTTAGGAACCTGGGTGGGAATTCCCAGATATGCTCAGAATTAGTCCAAAATGACAAAAAATATACCGAACCCACAGACATTGCCAACATCCTAGCTGACAGGTTCAGCGCAAACTTCTCCCCCCCTCCCCACCAAAAGGGCAAATATCTATCCCAGCAGAGTGCTGCCCCCCTGACATCTCAGATGCTCAGGTAAGAGCTGCCCTCTCCAAAGCAAAAAATACAGCATCAATGGGACCAGACGGTGTCCCGGGCTGCGTCCTACATGAACTCCAAGAAGAGCTAAACCCAAACATAAAACTACTGTTCAATCTCAGTCTTACTACAGGATATGTACCCAAAGAGTGGCGTACAGCAACAGTGGTCCCTCTCCACAAAGGTGGTGTCTCAATGGATCCTGGAAACTATCGCCCCATAAGCCTGACTAGCTTGGTCTGCAAAGCTATGGAAAGGATCATCATGGACCTCATAAATAAAGATATTGGGGACCTACAGACACTGGATCCTACCCAGTTAGGCTTTGTTAAGGGCAGATCCTGCCTCTTAAACCTGGTTGATTTCTTTGAAACAGTCACCAAGGCCATTGACGAGGGGAAGGTGGTCCACACAGCCTACCTGGACCTCGCAAAAGCCATTGATACAATACCCCACTCGGGCATTATAGATAAGCTCACCAGCTTAAATATAAACCCTTATATCACTAGATGGGTTGCAAACTGGATCAAGGACAGAACCCACATGGTTAGAATTGCTGGAACCATGTCAGACTCCAAACCAAACTCAAAAAGACAATGAAACCAGAAGTGCCTCACTGCAACCACTGTTCTTGTTGTTTAAATTGATGAATAAATAACTGCAATAAGTCCCAGACTCCAAACCAGTTACAAGTGGCATCCCACAAGGCTCAGTCCTGGGACCTCTCTTGTTCGGTATATATTTCTCAGAGGTACAGGCCAACATGGAAGGACTGTGGCTGACCAAGTTCGCAGATGACTGCAAACTGGGCGCCATAATCGACTCTCCAGCCGACACAAGCATCCTCCAAAAGGGCCTCATAGAAACAGACAACTGGTGCCAGAGCCATGGCCTCAAGCTAAACGCCAAAAAGTGTATAGTCATCCCCTTTGGCAAAAACAAAGTGCCCACAAATTACCACATAGGTGGTAATCCATTAAGTACAGAAGAAGTAATTAGGGACCTGGGGACCCAAGTTGATAGCAATCTCTCATTTGACAACCACGTGGCCAAAGTGGTTAGAAAAACATTTTATATTGCCCACCTAATCATGAAGGGATTCACATCTAGATCAGGGGAGGTCATCGTGCCTCTTTACTCATCCCCCATCAGGCCCATAATTGAGTACAATGCCCTTTTTGGGATGTACCTTACCAGACACCTGCAGCAACCGGAAAGACCCCAAAAGTACTTCACCAAGAGGATCAAAGGGCTCAGACAGATGCCATATGCTGCCCGGTTAAAGAAACTCCAGCTCTACTCAGTGGCATACCGCCTGCTCAGAGGCGATCTGTTCCTGACGTATAAAGCCATGTCCAACCTGGAATTAATGGACATGCTGCACCTCAGAAAATCCAAATCCCATCGAGCTACGCGCTCGAGAGACTTGAACCTCAGCACTGAAATAAATAGGACATGCTGGAGGGACAGATTCATAACCCAGAGGCTCCCTTCACTCTGGAATAAAATCCCAGTCCAGGTTAGGCAGAGTCCCTCATTGACTCTCTTCAAGAGGAATCTTGATGAGTGGATGGGAGATCGTAGGTTTACCCCGGGTATCACTTCTGTGTCACTGTTAGACAGAGGCACAGCATACTAACCTCGAAAAAGGGCATTGCAAAATTAATTTAAAATGGGTGGCGAAAGCCAAACACACTCTGGCTAGGCTTATAAATGCCCTAGGGCAGATAACCTAGTATGAACCTATGAACCTATGTGAAAGCACTTTCTGGGTTTTATTGTTTTTTATTAAGGTGATTCTTCTTCAGTGCCGAGCCGTGTTTGTCGACTCTGTTTGTTATTTTCTGTTTGGCAATATGAGAAAACTATTTAAATGCTTATCATGACAAAAGTAAAGAAAACAGTTGCTTAAAAAAGTCAAAACATTTTTTTATGAGTAAGTTTACCTACATCTGAGTTATTGCTTTGTGCTATTTGCTTCACAAGTGACTGATTTTGCCTAGGGACTGAAGTTATGCTGTAAACTAAAAGGAATGCAGGCTCTAGTAAACCATGGCAATCAACTGCTGTTAGATGAGAAACTTCCTAAAAGCTTAACATCATAGTTATTGTTTTGATGTAAAGAAATTACATAACATGTAATGTTAGCATCCAGTGGGTAAAAGTGCATGTTAGAATTCTGCAGTGACAATTTTAACTACATGAAGCCAGAGAGTGAGATAAAAAATTGTAACCTAAATCATGTAGATAGATGCAATGAGTAAATAGAATGCAACAAATCTTAAACAATTCTGTCTCAGACTGCATTTGTAAAAGCAAAAACAGAGACACGCATAGACTCTAAGTAATGCCAATGGCAACAAGTTTAAATTCTGACAGAAAATGAGTCGACCTACAAACCATGTGGGGAACAAGACCTGTTTCTCAACTTACATGAATCTTGTTTTAAAGAGAAGCTAAATAATGCCAATACATTTTCAACAGGTATGCCATGAAAAACAGACTTGCTTGTTAATATGCAAAAAACCTTAGAGGCCAGTCTATAAAAGATTAGCTGCTTAAAAATGACAGAGCTTTGTATAGAAAATGCTGTAAGTGTGTAATCTAATCTTAAACAGTACACAGTCTACTTTGGACATGTTTAAGAGAGTATTATTTGAGATCTAAAAAGGTTTTAGTGGGGCCTTACATCAAAATCCATTGCAAGTAGCTAGGTAGAGATTTACAGAACCATGGACAGCTAAGGCGTTTTGTTCCAAAGTACACAGAAAAAGGAATATGCAAATGACCATGTAATGGCATTCAGATCGAAAAGTATACTGAAAGACTTTCTTAATAACATGTAAATAAAGACAGGGGAAAGCAAACCACGGTTAATAATCATTATGTACAAAAAGACACAGGCAGTTGCATCAGAGTATAAAGGGAAAGAGCACACCAAACGTTCTGGCACTGCAAGCAGTATATTAATGGCAGGCAGCAAATTTGGTAACTGATATTTGTTAAATGCAGGCTGCAGACTCCTGAGTGAGCTATATTACTGAATGCATAGTAGGAAACAGGTCAGGTAGATAATCAGTTCCCGGTCAGTGCCTTACACTTTAATGAATAGTGGTGTACTGCTTGTATGGAAAAATGTTATACAAGCAAATTATGAAGAATGTTAATAGATGTGGCCTGCTTTTAGATCACCAACACTAATTCTGCAATATTGTTAGCACCTCTAAAGCCTTACTATCACCTACTAATATTATTTACTGTAATGTTAATGATGGCCTGATAACAGATGGATTATTTGTAGATATGATTCATGCTTTCCAGACCATAAATCACAAACTTCTGTTGAAAGACGTGAAAAGACTAACATTGGTAATAGCACTACAACATGGTTTAAAGATTTACTTGTGGACCTCTACTTTCAAATGTATGCATTCAATCAATACTCTAAAAATGGTAACCTCTATGCCAGGACTCTTCAGGGATCTGTTCTAGGCCCTCTTTTTTTTCACTTTTCATTAATGATGTCACTGAAGACCTCCCAGGCCATGATATTATGCTATATGTAGATGATACATTATTGCTGAAATTCAATAAATTACGTACAGTCCTACAACTACAAACTCATTTCACAAAATTATGCCAGTGGATACTTAACAAAAAAACTTACACTAAACCATTCAGAAACTAATATTACATTATTTGCCTCCTCCCAGACAATATTTAACCTCTCCATCAGTTTAGTTGGTGACCTGGAAGCCAATATTATTCCAGATGTCATATAATATAAATATTTAGGTTTGATACTTAAAAGCTCTATCTCACTCATTCCCCATACAGCTTATATTACAAGCAATGTACTTTTGTAGCTCTAACTTTTTGTTGGAAAATCTGTCAAATACTTTTTCCATCAGTCAGGTGAACCATTGCTAAAAGTGTTATATTCTACCTAAAGTTCAGTATGGACTTCCATTAGCAATCCTACACTCTGCCCATAATAATACAGAATATTCAGACTGTTGAAACAGTCTTGTCATATTTGTATTATTGTCCAACCCCCAAAAACATCACTGCACCTTTATAAAAGAACTCCATTGGTTACCCATTAATGATGGCACATATTTTCTGCTCAGCTGCTTAAATCTTAAAATATTAAAATGAGGATACTGTCTTCCTTTAAGGTCAAAATTGCAATTTAGGGAACAAATCTACTCCTTAAAAAGTAGCTAATTAGACAATATTATGCTGGTCCAGCACCTTTTAAAAATAAAGTGAGTTTAAAGATTTTTCCCTGCTTTGATCCTGTAACCTGAGACCATCTATTAAAAGAAAATAAGGCACTTTTAACAATTAAATATTTCTAAAAGCCTCTATGCAAGCAAGCACCTCACCAATGAATGTATCTGCCAATGTATCAAGAATAAGAGTTAAATAAATAATATAAACAAGCTTACGAATACTTTAAATTCTCTATGTAATCAGTTAATGCTTTTCATTTCCATGGTTTGTTAACTGTTTAATCATTATATCACTATTCTCTTACTGTGATTGTACTTGAAACACTGCACTCATAATTGTTAGTTAATTAATGTATGCTATCTGTGCTCCCTTCAGGTTTGAAAAGGGTCAGTAGACCAACCCATCTACATGGTCAACAAACAGAACTAAATAAATAAGTATTCATAATACTGAATGCAGAATCCTGAAAGACAAAACTGAAACACTGCAATGTTGAGCGCTAATATCTACTACTGCATAAATGTACTATATTTATATCTGTCTATCTATATATAAATAGATAGATCTAAATGTATATTATTCTCTTGTTAGTGAAACTTCCTCTGTCTTCAGCTGGAACCATCTACCAGAAGAAAATAAGGTACTTTTAACAATTAAAGACTTCTAAAAGCCTCTGCATCTAAATATGCCTTTTTTATGACACCCTAGCAGAAGTCTAAATCCCAAAATACTCATATGTAAACTGTTATACTAACAAGAAAACAAAAAAAAAAGAAAATATGAAACTCACAGTTACAGGTTTCAGGTGTTACAATGTGGACACCACTATGCTTTAGTGAGGAAGGAGTAATATTTATTAACTTGGAATGCTCTGCATCTGAGTGAGACAAATCAGATCAAGCCATATTAACATGAAATATGAGAAGTGCAAGGTAAGCTTCAGGTGCTCTTTTGAGAGATAGAATGTCTAAAGGTAAATGTTGTGATGCCATCTTATATACGTCCTTTATCCAGAGTGCTTATATTCAGACAGCAACTACCCATGCTATCACCTGTACATTTTTATAGAAAGGAAAGAGAAAAACAAAGACCTAGACAGGAAATGACTTAATTGCATGTTCTGTATAAGTGCATTGGTGCTAACTGTGGGTGTTTGACGATAAGGTACAATGGAGTCCTCCCTACAGTAGGGTACCTCAAGACTGTAAGAACATCCCTGCAGTTCATCCAAGATATTCAAGCTGTGCCTTTCCTTATCAGTTTTTCTGGTAGGAAATTATCAACATCCAGCAAAGGAACAAGGCCACATTGCATTTGCCACCTAATCTTATTTGTATTTCTCCAGGAATTACTGTAGCAGTTTTGAATCTCTGAAATGATTTTGCCTATAAATCCCAATAATTTATAACATATAGTAATGCTGTACATAACAAATACATGTCCTGAACTTTAATTACTAAAAGAAAACATTTAAAAAAGCAAAGTTAAATAACTGCATCATCACATCAGTCATCACAGTTTAACAAAATGTCCTCTCTGTGTGCTGGCCCTGTAATGTGTGCATCTTTCTTTATTTTATTTGTTTGTTTGTATTTCTCTTTTTTACCAGGAAAGTCTAAATGGGTAATATTCATTTTCAGAGGAGTCCCAGGGAGAAAAGCTCCATTTGCTTACATTGCATTATATTATGTTCCAGTAAAATATAGAGTTGTTACATTTCTATTTGCAGTCATACACAAACAATAGTTACATTTCTATATATATTTATGTGCAAACAGTAGTTACATATCCATTTACATTTATACAAAAAAAAAATAGTTATACTTGTACATATACATTCTAAGATTTTACAGAGGTGGAAGTTACTAAAGAGAAAGCAAATGTGTGACTTAGTAGATTGTATACAGGCAGCAGTTATGTATAAAAATCAATCATTTCAGTAAGAGGCTGACAATATTATGTTTAAGGAGAGCATTTGAATAGTGTTGTACAGTGAAAAAGTTAACCATGCCTGTATAGGATCAGGACTGGTTAGGGTGTTTTTTATGCAGTGGTTTAAAACTACCGAGTTTGTCACAGTTTTATTTGCATGGGGATACTATTCCAGAGTTTAGCAATGCATTGGCAGTAGAGTGAGTCTCCTGCAACATTATTTGACCTATTTGCAAGTAATAAGAATTTGTTACTAGAGGTCCCTTGCAGGACAGCAGGGTAGTAATAAGTTTTGTAGTGCAGGGCATTTTTCTGGATGATGAATGAGTTTGTATGCTGTAGTCAGTTGTGAATATGTTAGACAGTCGTGTGGTTCAACCAGTTTAACTGATTGCTTTAAACTAAGACAATGGTGGGTCCTATGAGGGAGACTGATGGTAAATTTAACTATTTTATTATAGCAGGAGGCAAGTTTCTTTCTTTTGAGTATTGTTTATGTTTGTTAGGATAGGAGTGGCATATAAGAAGGTGGTTGCTAGAGTTTTTCTTGGAGTATCTGTAAGGAATCCATTGATCCTGTAAAGGCACCCTAGTTTTTGTGTGTAGATTTAATGGTGTGCAGTATATGGTGATCATATTTCAGGCAGTTATCTATTATAACACCTAGACGTTTACTGTGAGTTACAGAATCAATTACAGTATTATTTGCTGACTGTATGGTAAAAGATTGCTTTTGATTTTGGCAACTTTTTGAGATAAAAAGCATTAACTTAGTTTTCTTGGGGTTCAGTAGGAGGTTTGATTCTTTGATCCAGGTGTCTACAGATGAGAAAGATTTTTGGGTAATGTCTTGGAGCTTATTTATTGTTGAGGCAGCACATACTAATGTTGTGTCATCTGTATACTGAGCTAAACTAACACGGTGAGCGGAAGTTTGGAGGTAATTGATAAATATATTAAACTGTAGAGGACCCAGGATAGAACCCAGAGGGATACCTGTAGTTACTGGTTGAAAGGATGAGTAGGTTTGTTGCCATTTAATGGTGTTTTCTTCCAGATAGATAACTAAGGAACGCCAGCAAGGAGTATTGTGAAAATCCTATTAAGGAGAGTCAAACAAGGAGTTGCGGATGTGAAACAGTATCAAATGCCTTTGACAAGTCTAAGAACATGGTAGATAAAAGCAGACCTTTGTTTCTATGTTGGTTTATTGTACTGGTAAAATATAGTAGAGCAGTAGTGGTGCTGTGCTGGGGCCTAAAGCCATGTTGTGTTCCTGAGAGCAGGTTATTTGAGGTTAGGTATTTGTCTTAGGTATTTCTTTCTTTCTAGATAAAACAATGACAGACTGTGCACTTACCTCCAGAAAATAAATAAGTTCAGTAGTAAAGATGAAATGACTCAGCTCAGAATGTTCTGTTATCCTAGCTAATTCTGGGAAATTCATGTTTGTACATAGGAGCAAGCAAGGATTAAGCGAGTTAAACTCTACATTCTGTAAGAGCTGATCTGAATTCTAGCTCTGCAGAGCAGAGGTTAGTTATCATTCAGTAACACATACCTCATGCACCACACAACAACCAGTTAATTTTTTTATAAAATAAAAACTTTCAACCACAAATTAAAAAAGTGACTAGTGATCAGGGTATTCCCTTGGTCCACTACTCCAGTGTGTTTATGTCAGATATATCTTAGGGAATGGAGAGCAGAATCAATCTCGTTGATGATAAAAGAAAGATGCACAGAAATGAATGATGGAAGAATAGTCTTGTGAAGGATTTGTAAAGGATGAACAGGCTCAGGGAAAAAATTGGCAGGTGGGGGACTGAGTAAACAAATGGAAACTAGTGCACCTAGGCCACAGCGATATGTGTGAAAAGTGTCACTGGGGACAGTGGAACTAATTGTACCAAATGGGCAGAGGGATTGAGGTTATTGATTGTTCAGTTCTGGTGTAGAGTAACAGGACAGTCTCAGCAGCAAACAGAATACTCAGGTTTATCCTCAGCGGGATAGAGTTCAAAAGCAAAGAGGTAATGCTATCACATTTCAGCGCCTTAATCAGACCACACCTTGATTGCTGTAAGCAGTTTGATGGCCATATAAGGGAAAGGACATCATTGTACTGGAAGCAATCTGGAGAAAAGCCACCAGGCAGATGACTTTTAGAGAACCTAGAGGTTTTCCCCTTCTGAGACCAGAAGATACAGGAGTAACATGATATTGGTAAAGGAGATAATGTTATGATAATCTGTTGAGGTCCTCTGAATAGGAAGAACACTTGGCTAAAGAGGGATTGCATGCAGCAGATCGTTGGGGCTAACTTATTCCAGATGAGCTGTGCAAAACCATGTGGTAGCATCAGAGATGTCTAGCATAATTAGGGACTTTTGAGAGAAATGGTGTGAAAAAGTAAAAGTTATGGTAGAGACAGAATGGAGGTACAATGTCATAACAAATGGGGAGAGTTGATAGGATGATCGCTTCCTTCTCCCATTAAGAAATGAGAAAATGTTGTTCTTCTTTCGGCTTTTCCCGGTTAGGGGTCACCACAGCAGAAATCCGGTCCGCTAATGATTGGCAGTAGATTTTTTTAGGGGTGCCAAGGTGCCAGCTTGACACCCAACTTTCAATGAAGGCATGCCCATTCTATGCATGTCTTTCGAATGCCACTCGACTGTGGGGATAACATGCAGAATCCACACCGAAGGCACTCCAGCCGAGAATCGAATGGGTGAACCTCTTGCTGCGAGGCAACAATGCTACTGCTGCACCACCGCAAATGTAATGTCATATAATATAAGGAAAGGTAACCAGGACAAAATGCAAAGAAAAATTCAGCTGTTCCAAGTCACGTATGTTGTGCCTACCATTAACTACACACTTGATTAAGATGCAAGCTATTCAAAAACTGAAAAATTACTAATCCAGATATATAGATTCTATAATGAAGAATCATATGTCTTATTCCCAGTAAAATCCTTGTAGCCTTAATTTCATTGTAAGGAATGTCTTGAACAGTTCTGGATTAGCAAAACTTCAAAATGGAAGAACCAAGTAAGGGACAAAATAGCACCCACATATTAAAAAAAGTCAAACCAGTATCTCTTGGACAATCCCAGCATTGATGATGTTCTCAGACTATTTTGCATTCATGCAAAGATCTGGACTGATAACTTAATTTGCAGCTCCAGAGCAGAGAAAGCCTACTAAAGATTGAAAATAACAACATAAAAAGGCTAATAAGTGATTAATTTTCATTAGGTAGATCAATATCTATGAAGCAGTTCACTAACTTGCTTGCCCTGCTGAAAGAAACAGAACTTTTGGTGCTTTTGGTGCTGGCACATATGTGAATGTATTTTCTGTTATAGCTTATCACCCAGTTTGGGGCACCTGAATCAACAACATAAGGAACACAGCATCAAAATAAAAACATGCTCTGATGGGTACCTTATTACCCCATATGCATTATGGGGGGGGGGGGGTTATTACTGTACACTCTGCACTGTACTACATGTCAATGCTTGGCTTAATTTGCACCATGTTACCCAGCATGCTTTTCAGGAGTCAGCACAACTGTGGCTACTGATGCACAATAAAGATATGCCCTTTTGCGCACCATAGCTTCTGATCTTTGGTACAGGACATTGGGAAATGACACAATATGAATGTTTGATTTATAGGATCATATGATTATAGGAGGTTACTAAGCTATTGGCCCTGAGGCCCTTATAAGCCAAGCCAAGAGTTTAGCCCATGTTTAGACAAGTCAGTGCCCAGATCCCCTGTCCAGCAGGGACACAGGTGGAATTCCTGCAGTATATTTTCTGCTTCCTATCCAGTTATCCAGGTTGCGCTTAAAAAGGGATAATGAAGTACTCTGCTTGATGTGGAGTCTATTCCACCGATGGGGGAGTCTTTGGGACACAAATCTGTCCTGCCAACAAGCCCTACTTATATCACTGACCAGGGTGAGGTGGTGTGTATGGGTTGCTCGAGAGGAGCTTGACTTGCGGATATACAGCAGTCCCATCAAGGCGGGGTCTGAGATTGCTTTGTATGCCAGAGAGAGGTCACCTCTGAGGAGTCTGTATGAAACTGAGTAGAGGGACAGGGCTTTTAGCCTATCTGTGTATGGTAGGTGTTTGAGGCCCTGAATTCTCCTGGTGAGGAACCTCTGTGGTCTCTCCAGCTGCTGCATGTGCTTTGCAAGGTACATGCCGAAAGGGGCGTTGTACTCAATAATTGGCCTTATAAGGGAAGAATACAGGGATCTTATGACCTCTTTATCCCTAGATGAGATACCCTAACTTATGAGGTGGGCCATGTAGAAAGCTTTCGTACAATGGAAGCAACATGGTGGTCAAACGTCAGGCAACTATCAACCTGGGTGCCCAAATCCTTCACTACGGATTATGTACTTAGGACGTTGTTATTAATGTGATAATATGTGAGGATGTCACTCTCCCCAAAGGGGATGATGATACATTTTTTGACATTCAGCCTGAGGCCATGTTTCTCACCAGTGATTTGGTTGGGTGAAACCCTCCTGGAGGATGTCCACATCATTTGGGGTATTGATGACTATGCCCAGCTTGCAGTCACCTGCAAACTTGGTCAGCCATAGCCCACTGGATTTGTCCTGCACCTCAGAGAAGTATATCCCAAATAACAGAGGCCCTAAGACCAATCCCTGGGGTACACCACTCATTACAGATCTATTGTTGAGGTGGCTTCCCCTATTTTGATTAGGTGGGTTCTATCAGTGAGCCAGTTTGCTACTCATCTGGTAACATATGGATTCATGGCTAGTTGAGAGAGTTTATCTACTATGCCTGAACGAAGAATAGTGTTGAAGTCTTTGGCTAAGTCAAGGTAGGTGGTATACACCATCTTCCCCTCATCCATGGCTTTGGTGACTGTCTCAAAGAAGTCAACCAGATTTAGCAGACATGACCTCCCCATGACAAAGCCAAACTGTCTGGGGTCAAGTGTTTGGAGGTTGGCAATGTCCCTGTTAATGAGGTCCATGATAATCCGTTCTATGGCCTTGCAGATCTGGCTAGTTAGGTTGATGGGTCTATAATTTCCTGGATTGGTGAACTTTGTGTAAAGATATGACAGTGGCTGTCCTCCATTCGACTGGGACAAAGCCGGTACTCAGGCTTTGGTTGATTAGGGTGCCTAATGGTGCCGCAAGTTCATGCCTGAGTTGATGTAGGATGCAGCCTGGGATGTTATCGGGTCTCATGGAGGCTGTATTTTTTGTCTTTAGAGGGCAGCAATGACCTGTTCCCCAGAGATAAGGGGTGGGGGGCAGGTACTGGGGATGTCCTGATTTACTGATGGGGGGGACAGAGGGGAGAAGTTTTCACTGAATCTGTCAGCCAGTGGATTGGCTATATCTACAGCATTTGTGTATGTGGTGTCCTTGATCACCAGCTCTGAACAGATCTGGGAGCTTCCTTTGAGACTGCAGACATATGTGAAGAAGGCCTTAGGATTGTCTCTAGTAGATGTGGACAATGCTGTACTTGTCACTCTGTCATTTAAGGATTTCACTAGTGCTCTTATTTGCTTGTTTAGGCTAAGGAGAGATTGCTTCCAATTGCGCACCTGCTCCTTCTTGGCCCTGGACAATATGTTTTTCCTTTTGTTACATAGTTTATTTATTGCAGATATCCACCAGGCAGATTTACTCTTCCTTGTGGAGGATGATTTTGTCCTGTGATTCCATGCATCTATATAAATGCTCGTATAGCACTTTTGTGTAGATTTGGACATTGGTGCCAATTCCTACAGTGGGGGAGGGGGCTGTGAAGCTGTTTATACCATCCCTCTGGAGGTTGCAATCAGCTTTGGAGAAGTTTTTTTGTTTGACCCTAGCTAGACGGGGCGGGGGGGGGGGGGGTCAGCTGAGATGGTGACTTCAAAAGTAACTGCTATATGGTCAGATATTACCAGGGAGGATGATACCATAGGGGTGCTGCAGTGGTTACTCACATTGGTTAATACCAAGTCCAAGATATTATCACCTCTTGTGGGGGTATTGACTAGCTGTTCCAAGGCATTTGCATTGATAAAATTGAGGAATCTCTGGGCATTTGTGTTCTGGCATGAGTAGTTTTCCAGTCTATGGTTGGGTAATTAAAGTCACCCAGGATCAGGGCAAAGGGTTGAATCTTGATAGATTTGAAGAGGTCCAGATAGGTGGAGTGGGCATCTTGAGTCAAATTTGGTGGCCTGTATCTAGCTATAATTTTAATAGGGGTCTTGTCTACAGTTAACTGCACCTGGAGTGTCTCCTGTGCGTCATACTGTTTGACTAGCCTGGAGGTGTGTGTGTCTTTAATATATATTGAAACACCACCTCCTTTGGCTTTACTGCCAACATTTTGGTGTCTGACTGTATGATAGGATGAGTAACCAGGTAAGGCTGGGGTGCTCTCTGCAGCTTTGAATCAGGTTTCTGTGACTGCACAAATGTCAACATGTCATTGCATAACCTGTCAGGTAATCTCCACTATGACTGCAAACAGATTTGTGCTAATTGGGTAGACATAATAGCTTACCTATTGTCTAACTTATTATCTGATGTATTATAGAAGAATATGAAATTATGAGCACCACTGATAACATGAACATATGCTGTACTTGTCAGTCTGTCATTTGAGCTTCACTAATGAGGCAACATTTCTCTGGTCACTGGTGTCTACAGTACAGCATGCTGTGGTGTGATCCCATTACAAGCACAGCATCATCCTTTAACACCTGGTAGTCACTGTAGCTTTCATTATGCTGTGTGGCCTCTTGGCTCATCAAACTTACTTTACCTGAAGACATTCTCAACTGGAAGGCAAAGATGCATAATTCCACAGAAGGAAGCCATGCAGGATGCAATCTCGTAAACTCCTACATACAATATAATTTTTGTAAATTCTGTATAACATCATCTAGAAGACACTGCTTTTTTGGGATCCCTGTATCTCATTTTCAAATAGTTTCTCTGCATTTATTGATTATATTGTAAACACTAGCATCTGAGGATAGGTTTGTTTCTGTCATAGGAATGACTGCACATTTGCACTTTTCTAACTACACAGGTTTCTTCCTCTGGTAGTCCTTCATTAAATTATATACACTATAAAAAAAGAAGTACAGGGGGAAATAAAATAAATGGTACATTACAAACTGGTGCAAAAAGCCAGCTAGCATGAGTCACTGTCTGTCTATTCTATACCATGTTTTCATAGGTACAGGTAGTGTTATTGTCTGTTAAGATCAAAACATACTGGACATCTGTGGAAGTATGAACACATGTGAAGTACCATGGCAATCTGTGTAATAGTATAGTCTTGTGTGACTTGGTACTTTAGGACCATAAAACTATTGCTCATGTTTGCAGTTTTTTTTTATTTGATTTCCATTTTATTTGTATTTGTTAACTAGGGTAGAGCACTGACGTCAATGGACCCTTTTCAGACTCAGCCTAGGAGTACAGTCTGGTTAAGTGGCTAGATCCAAGTAACACAGTTAAGCAAAGAGAGGTGGAAGGAATCAAACCCTGAACCACAGGAAGCAGCTCATTAACAGTTCATTGCCTTATGAACTGTGAGCTCATAGCCTTATTCCTCCTGACAATTTTCAGACACTTACTGCATTATATACAATTTGCTGTCCCACAAAGTTCATCCTGATAAGCATTCAGTGCCTCAGGAATCCATTGTCTTTGCAAGAATTTATCTACATGCATGTAGTGGGTATGCTTAGGCTGTGGATATTGCATACATACTCATCACATGCACAATGCATTGTCTAAACTATTCTGCAGCTAGTTTCAGGTCTTGTTATGCTACTGCAAAGAACCATTGCATCCCTGGGACTTGTATACTTTAATTTCATAGTAGTTTCAGATACTCTGGCCAAGGAATCTAATATGTTATCTCTGCATACATATGTAAACCTATTTCTGTCTCTTTATTCACGGTTTACTTGCTGTCCTCTGCACTGAGATCTATGCAAGGAAGAAGAAGCATGTTTTGCCTACAGGTAGAGTTTGTAGAGCAGGCACATGCAGAGGTGTCATATTTAATCCGGCCGAATATTTCCTTACAGTCCTGCTGCCTGGCCTATCAATACATGGTATAATGTGTCAGGCAGATACCTGTGTAATGCATAGCGCAGGTATGTAGTAGTTTCACTACCATATACTGCATGCATTTGCTGGTCCACATCAGCCAGTCATTACTGTTATTTACAGCTATGTAACAAACATATAGTGTTGCTGTACGTACTATGTTTAAGAACACTGAAAAAAAATGTTGCTGGTATATTGAATGAAGGCATCCTTTAGGTATGTCCTGTTTGTATCACACAGGGATGAAAATGCCATCATTCAAACAGTTTTGGATAACACTATATCATTTCCTATCCACATATGTCTGCCAATGGCCATGGTGATGAACTTGTTGATGTCAATACTAATGGATAACAGAACGGATAGCTGAGTAGTATGGAATCCATATGGTAAATACACAATGGAAAATGACACTGCCTACAGTCATCATGTACTAGGCCATGGAGCCTAGAGCATTAACTCTGCATATGTAAGGAAAGTAAGCATTATCTCCAGTAAATTATTGTATTTGTTCTTTGGATGGGATTGTGAAATGGAGTACCACTTGGTTGGGGCAGTGCATATATTATAAAAGTCGACACTACAGTGACATCAGCATGTTTGGTCCTTGGAGGAAAGTTAATTCCATTGTTTAAGACAAATGACTTCTGGTCTAAGCTGTGCAAGTGAACAATATCCTACTGCTAGGATACTGGTCCAAAAGCAAAAAGTCAGTCAAATTATTTGCAGGGCTTAAAAGCAGTAAGCTAATCTACAACACAAACAAGACAAAAGACATTTTATTTGGAACTAAGCAAACCGTTAAACAGTCTAAAGGCCCAAACAGGAAGAATTCACTACACACAATCATCAAAGCAAGTTTATTGTTTATAATACATTGGAGTGTGATTAGATGTGACCTCAAAACATCATAAAGATACTGTGGTAAACAAAATGGTGAAAACTGAAATTGTGCTACAAGTTACCTGTCTGTCTGCAGACTCAAGACAAGCAATTGGAGTCAGCATCATAATTCTTGACTGAAATATGCTCAACCTATGCAGGCACTAAATTCATCCTCAGCTACTCGAAAAGCAGGATGTCATTCCATTCCATTTCCCTATATGAGCCTAGCCATAATTACTGTTTTTCCATAGCAAACGTTACAATGATCCTGAAAGGTTAACAGACATTTTCCTTTTGATCTGCTTGAAAATAAGCCTTTGCACTTAGAGCACTGAGCACTTCTAACATATAGACTAGTCATTGTCATGAACCACTACCCCATAGTATCTATAATAAGGAGTCATAATATCCTTGAAACATATCTCCTTTAATGTGCCACTGAGAGATTCTTCAGAAATCAATAGGAGTACTCTCCCAGTATACAATAAAAATTTACCAACATTGAAATTAAATTTATCTACAACTATATCTGTATATGGATCTAGGACTTTTGATCAAAAGATCAAAAGCCCGATTCCATTACCACCGAACACACTTTAATAAAAGCGCTTTCATCAAAAAAGTGCTTTTGTTAAGGTATGTTAAAAAAACAAACAAAAAAACAAATTCTACTTGAATGCAGGGGGGCATGCCTCCGGAAGTGGAGGGCTGTGCCCCCCTAGCCCCTAGTTTAATATTCTCACTCCGAGGTCGCACTACAGTGGGGAAAAGGGAATTTTCCCTTACCGTACCATAGTATGACTGGAACAATAAGCATAATTACGCAAAAGTGCTGCTTCGGGGAACAGCACTTTCGCGCAAGTATGCTCACCAAATTGGGATTTGGTGAAAGATGCAGTGGAGCATCTGTATGGAACCCCTGTATATATATCTGTATCTCTCTCTCTCTCTCTCTCTATATATATATATATATATATATATATATATATAGATATAGATATATATTTATATATACGAGAGCACCCCATATAATCAATGTTAAACATCATTAACACTGGCAAAAGTGATTGAATCTCATCTGATCGCTTCTGCTGGTGTTAAGTCCATGCAAGATCATGCACATTAGGGGTTGGGGAATTTGACCTTTCCCCACTGTAGAACAATTTCAGAGTTGGTATATATAATTTGCAGGGGGCATGGGGGGTGCAAAGGAGCTTGCCCCTGGAAAAAAACATAAGCATGTTGTTTTTTTGTTGTTTTGGCTTTTAATCTTTTGGGATTGATCATTATCCAATCGATGTTTGAGTACTTCAGTGTTTTGAGGTACAGCCATATATATTCGTTTACTGGGGTAGTGCACTGATATCAACAGACCGTTGGCAGACATAGCCCGAGTAAATAGGATCACATATGAAATAAACAAAACATATTTACAGATAGAAGAATATATATATAGGTTTACTATTGCATGTCCGAATGGCAGGCGATCGAGCCTGGGGTAGTCAAAACATAGTTTTCCAGGAGGCAGAATTCCGAACCACGTAACATCAAATACACTACAGCAAATGGGTAGTGTACTTCGATTATATGAGTTTGGCATTCTGAGCGGAGATCACAGTACAGTGAGGAACAGGAAATTAACCCATTTCCTCAATGTAGTGTGATCTCAGAGTTGGTATATATGATTTGCAGGGACGGTGGGGGCCACAACCCCAACCATGGGGATGCAGGAGGTCTTGCCACCCTGTAAAATAGTTAAGTACATGTACCGTTCATCTCAGAGTGCAATGGTATGCTAGGGTGCATAGCATGGGTGACTGACATCACCTTCTACTGTTTCAATTACATCAAACTACAGGTGTTGATGTATTCAGCTATGATTTGGCTGCTCTGTTAATGATCCGTATTTGGCATTTCAGGTCGACATTTTGATCAGTTGACCGATGCAGTTTCCAACATCCAGTAGTAAACTAGATATATATATATATATATATATATATATATATATATATATATATACATGTATGCACACACACACACACACACACACACACACACACACACACAGATATATATATATATATATATATATATATATATATATATATATATATATATATATATATATACAAATATTGACAGATGGAAGAATATGCTCCAACCTTTAACTCAAGAAGCAGTTTACAATGTCAAAACATGGGTGGCAAAATGGAATTATGCTTAGCGGAGCTGTATGGACAAGATGTAGCCAAAAATGGTTGAGATGGCTTATGCTACAGGAATACAGAAACGTATGAAGACATTAGCAGAAGCAAGCGAGAATAGTTACAGGAAAGGATACAATGGGGAGAAGAATAAGTAATGGTGAGAGAGGCATGCATAGGTAAGAGGAGTAGAAAAGAGAATAATTATGTGAGACAGAGATGCAAAGAGAAGAGGGAAGTAGGATGAATGAGAGGCGGTGAATACAAGGATGAAAAGATGAGATAAGGAAGGATGACATACGGATAAAGGGGTGTCAGAGAGCTGCAGGGAGCATGTAACAACACCTGAGTCAGGGCAGCTGCACTTTATTTGGGTAAAGAGGTATTCTTTGAGCTGTTCTCTGAAGTCCATATATTTCTTGAAGCTTAGGATTAACAGACAAATGGAGTCCCATAGTTTAGGTGCTAGGATGAAGAGTGCATGGTTAGTTCAATAAAGTTTAGTTTTTAGAGTTAGTAGGGTGAGTTGAGATTGACAGATAGGTTCATAGGTAGTTACTAGGCTATCAGCCCGAGGGCATAAGTAAGCCTAGCCAAAATTGTAGATTAAATACCTGCCCCTCTATCGAGCAGAGCCATAGACATGATTCCAGGGGTGACTTTCCTATTACCATCCACTCATCAAGGTTTTTCTTGAAGAGTGCTAATGATGAGCTCTGCTTGATATAGATGGGAATTTTGTTCCAGAGCATTGGAAGTCTCTGGATCAAGAATCTATCCCTCCAGCATGTCCTATTTATTGATGTGGTGAGGTTTAGATCCCTAGAGCTTGTAGCTCGGAGCTATTGAGATTTTTTTAAGTGGAGCATGTCCATTAATTCTGGGTTTGACATAGCTTTGTATGTCAGACAGAGATATCCCCAGAGTAAGCGGTATGTGACCGAGTAGAGTTGGAGTTTTTTGAGCTGGTCAGCATAGGACAACTTTTTGAGGCCAGCAATCCTCTTGGTGAGGTACTTTTGGGGCCTCTCCAGTTGTTACAGGTGTCTTGTGAGGTACATCCCAAATGGGGCATTGTACTCAATGAGGGGTCTGATAAGTGATGCGTAGAGGGGGACAATGGCTTCCTTTTTTCTAGATGTGAACCCTTTTGTGATTAGGTGGGCCACATAGAAAGATTTTCTGACCACTGTGGCTATATGATTGTCAAAGGAGAGGTTACTATCCACTTGGGTCCCAAGGTCTCTTTTCACACTTTCTGTGTTAAGTGGAATTCCCCCTATTTGGTAATTCATGAGTGCCTTGTTTTTACCAAAGGGGATGACAATGCACTTTTTGGCGTTTAGTTTGAGGCCATGGTTTTTGCACCAGGTATCTGTATCGGTGAGGCCCTTTCGCAGGATGTCTACGTTGGTAGGGGAATCAATTATGGCACCCAATTTGCAGTCATCTGCGAACTTGGTTAGCCATAGACACTCAGTGTTCGCTTGCACTTCGGAGAAGTATATACCAAACAGGAGAGGTCCCAAGACTGAACTCTGGAGCACTCCACTTGTCACTGGTTTGGAGTCGGATCTGGAGTCTGCTACTCTCACCATGTGGGTTTTGCCTGTGAGCCAGTTGGCCACCCATCACGTGACATAAGGGTTTATGTTAAGGTTGGTGAGTTTATCTAAGATTCCTGAATAGGGATAGTATCAAAAGCTTTAGCGAGGTCCAAGTAGGCTGTGTGATCCACCTTGCCTTCATCTATTGGTAACTGTTTCAAAGAAGTCTACCAGGTTTAGGAGACAAAATTGACCCTTTACAAATCTGAATTGGGTAGCATCTAAAGTTTGGATGTTAGCAATGTCTTTGTTTATGAGGTCCATGATGATACGCTCCATGGCCTTGCAGACCAGGCTTGTCAGACTAATGGGTCAATAGTTCTCAGGGTCTGTGGTGGCTCCCCCTTTGTGGAGTGGGATAACTGTTGCTGTGCGCCATTCAGTGGACACATAGCCTGTGGTGAGGCTGTGATTGAACATGGAGTTTAGGTGGGGGGCTAGTTCATTTTGGAGTTCGTGTAAAACGCAGCCTGGGATGTTGTCCGGTCCCATGGATGCTGTGTTTTTGGCTTTAGAGAGTGCCATTTTTACCTGCGTGTTTGTGATTAATGGCGCTTTGCAATCATTTGGTATAGTTATAGGCTGTTTGGGGGTGAGAGAACTGAACTTATCTGCCAAGATGTTGGCAATATCTGTTGGCTCTGTAAATTTGGGCCATTCTGCTGTAGCTCAGTGCAGCTCTGGTTGTTGCCATGGAGATTCTTGACATAGCTAAAGAATTCCTTGTGGTTGTCTTTGGAATCTATGGCAATTTTATTTTCAAAATTTGCTTTGGAGGATTTTATGAGGGATCTTAGCTTCTTACTGAGGCTCGTCAGGGGAGGTCCTCCATTCGTGGGTCTTTACCCTCTTTTACAACAGTTTCTTCCTTCTGTTGTAGAGTTTGTTAATTGCAGGGGATCACCAGATTGGCTTCCTTTTTTTGGAGGATAGCATCTTGGTTCTGTTAAGAATAGCATGATCCATGCACACATGCACATGTTTGTAGAGTGCTTTTGTATAGGATTCAGCAGTCGTGACTGCATTATCCATCTGCTCGGGCATCGCAAAGTTAGCCACTTCTGCTTTGAGTGGCGTGAAGTTTGCTTTGGAGAAAATTTTTTCTATGGTTTCCTTGTGTGGGGGTTGGGTCAGGATGTGGATATCTAGGGTGATTAGTTTATGGTCTGATCTAACCAGCGGGGAGTTGATCTTGCATGCTGAGCCCATCACCCATGTTGGTAATGACCAGGTCCAGAATATTGTTGCTCCTGGTGAGGATGTTGACAAGTTGATCCATGGCTTTAGAGTTTATAAATTCCAGGAATCACTGAGCAAGGGGATTAGTACAAGAGTAGTTTTCCCAGTTTATGTTCAGGTAATTGAACTCGCCCATTATTAGGGTATTTGATTGGACCATCATTTTTTCCAATGTCTCCAGGAATGAGGAGTATGGGTCCTGGGTCATGGTGGGGGATCTATAACAAGCTACAATTTGGAATGCATTTTTGTCCAGGGTTAGTTGCACTTGTATGATCTCAGAGGCATTGTGTTGTGCAACTATACCACTGAAATTATATGCGGGGGGGGTTTGATGAAAAGTTTTTGAGCGAGAGGGGAATGATATCTCAGGAGAAAAGGATTTGTGAATTACTGATCATATTAGGAGGGTGGCTGTCAAATGTACTGGGAGCCATTTCACTTTAGTAAGAGTTAGGCATTGGTGTTCATTATTGGGGGAGTTAGTAATGAACTGGAATTTTTTGTTATGGCTGAATCTATAATGGTAAACTATAACTAAATAAATATAATGGGAAAATTATAGCTCCATAAATAATAATGGGCAAATTAATGGAATACTAGATTATAGAACACATCATAACTGTAGGGCTCAAATGAGACAAATTCATTAGCATTTAACTATTTTATATTATCTTGGTTTCTTTTTTTTTCTTCAGTCAAATGTGGACAGCATTATAATACTGTTTTATGACTATCACTTTTATATGTAAATTGTAGAATATTATTTGTACATATATACAAACACACACACACGTATATATATATATATATATATATATATATATATATATATATATAGATATATATAGATATATATATATATGTATGTATGAGTTTACTATGTTTTACAGAAACGATTACCACATAGCTGAACCCCAGTTTAACAAACATGCACTTTACCAAAAACGGACTATCGTGGACATCATTTACAGGAAGAACATTCGGCATTGTCTGGTAGTACAGGTGTGGTGTTTTTACTTTTGTTAAACTTTGTAATGGAAGGGGTACTTAAAATGCTGAGAGGGTCTGTTGTTATAGAATGCGGTACAGTGAAGATAAGGAAATATACCCTTTTCCCCACTGTAGTACAATCTTGAAGGGAGTATATATAAGTAGCGGGGGTGTGGGAGGTGCAGGGGAGCTTGCCCCCCCGCAAGTATGTGTATGTAGTGTTTCTTTTTGTGTTTTTTTTGTTTACTGGACATGAAGTCCACGATATGTACAGATACAGTTCATGTTAGTCTAACTTTGTAGATGCATAGGCAACTTGTCCTGCCTCCTGGCTGAAAATTGTCTCAGCACTGTATTTTGTACATTAACAAATAATAGGACAAATAAACAAATAGTGTCTGTGATGTCATTGTTAGCAAATAATAGGACAAATAAACAAATAGTGTCTGTGATGGATGGGCATTAATGATGGGGTGTCACTGTTTCAATGTACTTAACATATGCTGATCTGAAGCCCTGGCAGATAAACACTCCCACCTGCTTTATCCTCCTGATGTCATACTGGGTGATAATGAAAGCAAAGATACTGCAACACAAGATATTACCAAGGGGTATGCTCCTTCTTGATAATTTGGACATTCCGTTGCCAAATATATTTGCAAAATGACATAATTCCTGCACTGGGTAGGGAATTAAGCAGAACATGGACTGCATATTCAGTATTTGCATATAAATCAAAGTATGCTATACCACCATTTCTTAAAACTATAGGTGGCCATTTTGTGGCAAAAGTAGAGCTGGACTAATACAACTTTGCATCAGCACTGTGAGGTCCATGTTTTGGGGGATTTTTTCACTGCCTTTGGTCAGCAGAAGTTCTCTTCAATGTCCTGTGTCCAAGTCTTCATTCACATGTTACGTTGTTCTGTAATGTTACTTCTACTGAGGTATTCATGTCTAGTTCTACAACAAAGTTACAGGGTTCAAAAGCTGTATAGTTGTTTCAGAAGGTACTGGGCATGTGAAATTATCTGTCTTTTGTGTATGCTGCTGTGATTTATTGTAACATTGTCATGAGTATCCTGTGACATTGTGGAAATGTCCTGCTTCTTTTCCATAGAACTAAAGATACTGTCTTTTCTGATCCTTTCCCTGTTTGTGTGTCACTGTATAAAGTCAAATATATTTTGTATAACATACCTGCTGCTTGTGTGCCTGCATGTCCTCTGTATATTTAACATTATTCAGTTTACTGCAGATGCTGGTCTTGAATGCTCCTGGCTTGTGGCTGATATTTTGCTGACCATGATGGTGGCACAACTATCTCATACTGGTACTCATCTTCTGGACTACAATTCTTTAATGGCTGTGTAGGTGTTGTAGTGAACATGTGCATTGTTGTGTTATATGAGATGTTGTGGGCCACAAAGAACTTACAGGTGCTTGCCAGAATGTACTACATACCCGCTTTCTCAGGCAACAGATGTTTTGCCATATGGCATGACACTTTATTAGTTATATTTCTGGCATGTCCATACGATCTATTGTACGTCTCATCTGCACTATTGCCACAAGTATGTACTGGTGTTTGGCAGAGTTCAGATACATATGATGCATTTTGTATGAGGCAGCCTGTGATACCATTGTTTTGAAAGGTGCTGTGCAGTGTGGATGGGTGTCGTATCAAGGAGACATATCAGCCACTGGGGAATATTATGCACATTCAGAATCCCCCAGCATTAGTAATAGACAATCTGGATTATGAGTGGTATCCTATTCAGGTGATGAAAACATGGGCATTTTCACTGGCTGTTTCATGAATATATATGTCCCTGCTGTCAGGGGTACCAAGGATGCCTAGAATGATAGTTACTGACTGCATCTTCCATATTATATGTTTGTATTATGCCTGTGCCACATGTATCCTGATGCTCTCTCCAAAATTGTCCTTAATTTTCTCTGTAAACCTCTTTAACATAGTACTAACAAAGGATTGGGATTTTCCAGTGTTGCCATGAGCTCATTTATGGAAAGTCTTCACAACATAAATGCGACAGTAAACCAAATGACCTTGAAAAGTGAAGGAACAAGATTGTGATATCTCAGTCAACAATCAAAAATCATAATGCTTTATTATAATTTGAAAGCCTTTCTGCTTATTAAAAACGGGAGTATCTATCCTCATTCCTTATAGATACATATATATATATATATATATATATATATATATATATATATATATATATATATGGGTCTACTGTATAAGTTCGAAAATACACTTCTTCGAATTCACACAGTAGACCCTGGTTTACGTAAAAGTGCACTTAATCGAAAGTGCACTTCTGCGAAACCCGCTTCAGCATATGGGCTACTACTAATGTTTAGTGCAGTAGTTACAGACCATAGGGTTATGGCGCAGGTCATGGTAAGGGGATAGCTAGTAGGGCTATCCCCTTACCATGACCCGTGCCCTAACCCTAACGTCCGTGACTACCGCACCACATTGGAGGACATAGCACATTTTCCTGCTGTCCTCCACTGTGGTGCGATCTGTTCATAGAAGCTGAGTTTGCGAAAATGAACTTTCGAATAAGTGCACTTTCGCGTAACTGTGCAGTCTACTGCTCTTTTTCAAATACGTGGTATCCGATGAAAAGCAGTAGACCCATATATATATATATATATATATATATATATATATATATATATATATATATATATATATCCAACACACGAAAAGTGCATGGAACAAGATGGTGCACGGAATTCAAATAGACACGTAATCCACAAACAATCCAGCACTCCAAAAGATAAAAATGAGCCAAGTCAAGGTGTACAGAAGTTTATTGGGCAACCAGCCCAACAACAAACACAGACTGGTGACCAGTTTCACCAAACTGAATTGTTTGTGGATTACGTATATATATATATATATATATATATATATATATATATATATATATATGCATTCTAACTCTTTTATTGCCATTTGTCATACTAAGGGAAATTTTGTGAGAGACTTCTATGTCAGTCTTAGTTCACAAAGATTAGCACCTACGGTTTTGTAATTGTACTGTAGTGTACTGATTTCTTATTTTTCACCCTGATGGAGGGGACACTTCAGTGTGAAAAATATTTTACAATGTATTGGAATTCCCCTGGAGCAATGCACCTCCATACCTCTATCCATTTCTCTCACTGCCTACTTGAGGTAGAGGTGCCTATCACATTTCTCATTTCGAATTTCATCCAGCTGCTTTGCCTTGCAAGTGTACTATACAATACCATATCCTTAAGCTTTGCTGTTACCCACAGTACCACTGTTGCTGCTTAAGAGTGGACTGCTGTGACGTGGCCAGGGTACCAACAATTATCACTTTGAGTCCATCTCTTGAGAACGTTGTGGCTGTTTTATGCATCTATATTCATTACATTTTTTGGGTGGCCTTGATGGTGCAGCGGTTAGTGTTGCTGCCTGTCAGAAAGAAGCTCTCCAGTTCGATTCAGGGCTGAGTTGCCTTCTGCATGTCCTCCCTGTGGTTGTGTCCATTTCTTCCAAGTGCTCCGATTTCCTCCCACATCCCAAAGACATGCTTTTGGTGGATTGGACACTCTCAATTGGTCCTAGGTGTGAGTGTGTGCATCTGAGTGCCTTCTGTGGAAGGTTGGTCACCAGGCTGGCAACTCGGCATCATAAAACTCTACTGCCAATCGTTCTGCGGATCTTTATTTGGCTGTGGCGACCCCCTAACCGGGATAAGCTGAAAGGAGATGATGATGATATGCATTGCATTTTTCTCATAGTTTATGTATTGCATATGCCCTTTGAATCATGTAATGTTGCATCACCGCATCACATGCACATGTGGAAAGCATGCCATTTGCATAGCACATGTGACAGGATCGACCATCTTTTGTATCATCCCTGGACGTCCATTCTAAGACATGTGGTCATTGCAGTGGCACTTTACATTTAGCACCATATCTATGAGGTTCACACAAAGAGATTTAAATTGCAGCTTGCAAAATTAAGCAGCATCCATAATGAAGATAAAAGAGATATCCTGATTCTTCTCTTAGATGAAATTTAGAGCTTAATATCATCATAATAAGAGAAAAGTACATATTTATCTAACTTAAGAGTTCACTCATGCATTTCAGAATGTTCTTCCAGTTCATGTTATGTATACAGATACATAGACATTACACCTAGAATGACACTTAAAAATGGCACAATTTTCAGCATAAAAGAGAGAAAGCAGGATACCTGGGAAAGGGGGTGCTCAATTAGTAATGAAAAAAAATATTTGCACATCCCCGTCAGTGTCATAAATCCTTCTTATATTCTACATGACATTTCGGTGCAAATCAAGAAAGAGCAAAATGCTCTATATTCTAGCTGAGGCATGGGACAGGGTATACATTTTTTGAACTCCATAAAACTTCAGTGAAGTAACATTAGTTACATTTTGAATTTATTTGCTTTGCACCTTCAGATTTTAACAATATTTTTTAGATATGTTGTTTTGAGAAAGAACTGAAGCTGCTCTCATCTGGCAGAAACTGCTTGCATTTTATTGACCAATGAGATGTGAAACATTAAGTCAAATTCGGCAAAGAACATTTGCAGGAGTTAGTAGCATATCCAGTGCCTGATTAAACAGAACCAGAAAGAAAACAGCAATTTCAGATCATTAATATGTTATGGCAGATGTATGGCTTGAATATGTTCACATGGATGAGGAATAAATGAAAGAAAACAGGGTTCTTTCAAAGGAAGGCGACAGTTGCTGTAACACAATAAATATAATTACAAAAGTAATAAAATAAGGAATAAAATACTGATTCAGAGAATCTCCTTCAGTTCAGTTGGTCAGGTGTCCTGTGAAAAAGCCAGTAATCTTTATGATGCTTAATTACATAGAAAACTATTATACTTGGATCAGATCTCAGAAAAAAATGTGCTTTGTTGTAGGAAACCACATTTTATAACATCCTTTATGATACTAATCATGAACTGCAGCCATCCTTTATAATTTAAAGAACATCAGATCAGCATTTAGGACTGAAGAGATTGTATACCATTTGATCTGTCACTCAATACACCCCTTCCCCTTACTGCAGTAAGAGATGTTCCTCATTTTAGCATTTCGTGGAAGCTGCGTCTTACATATGATTATGTATTGTAGGGTCTTGGAAGGATAACTATAGTGGTGATTGAGAATTTGGCTTTATGTTTTGCTGGGGTTTTATTTTCACTTGAATTTGACAGATAAATTGAAACCTTAATAAGACTGATAGCGTACTTTATTTTTATCAATATGGTATAATATTTTTATACTTTTGATATGGATTTAGAAATCATTCAGACTGTGTATCATTTAAATAATTTAGATAAACGTTTAAGTATCACTAAATTTTATTATGCGTGTCTTGCAATGTTTAGGAGACATGATCTAACATTTTCTCTGCATGCTCTAGATTTACAACTTGAGTGAACTTATGAATAGTCACTTTTTGTTTAACATGCACATGGTTATTCAACCTCCAAACATTTACACCTTTGGGAGGTCAACAGGCATACTCTGAAGGTTGCAAAAACAAGATTTGTTTGTAAGAGGTGTTGCCTCTTGCACCCTGTCAATTCTGAGGAAAGCCCCACTCCCACCAAACTATGGATATACCAGCTCTGACACTGCATAAACATGGAGAAGGCAAGATATGGAAAATGTTACACACATTTTCACTCTTGTCTGCCTTGACAGTACATCATCAGTCTTCCAGGTTAGATATTCTGAGCATCGAACAACTGGCCCATGATAAACAAATTACCTATCTTAGAGCACCTAGCTAGTTGTTTATCTCTAATAATGGACAGTGCAGTGGTGCAGTGGTTGTGTTGTCACCCACAGCAAGAGGTTCTCTGGTTCAATTTTCAGCTGGGGTGCCTTCTCTGCAGAATATGCATGTCTTCCCTGTGTTCGTGTGGGTTTCCTATAGCTTCATCTTCCCTAGCAGTTTGTGCTGCTACTAATCATAAAGTGCAGTTAATCTCTGTGAATAAAACAAGAGTTACAGTAGGAAAAACAACAAAGGATATTTTATGCAGAGCACAGTAAAAAATGGCGCACATGTGGTACAAGCAGAGAGGCTTATCATTTTAGAAAATCATTATATAGAGTGCAGTAGATGTAGCAGGTCACTGAGAATGGTAGCTGGATAAATTTAGCTGAGGCTGGTATTACAAATTTTATTTTTGGGTGTTTTATTGTGCATCCTCTCACGTTTTCGACCTCATGCCCATCAATTGGATATACCAGATATCAGAAAAAGAATGGAAAAAAAATAAATAAAGAATGAATTAATGCATGGCATGAAAGAAGTTTGTTAGATATGTGTTGCAGAGTTCTGCTGGGGGGTGGTGGGAAGAGAATACAGTGAATTATAGACTGAAGAACTAGAGAAATATGAAAGCTTAGAAGGCTTGTGTTGAGGGCACAGAGGGGTAGACATATGTCAGAAAGTAAACAAAAAAGACAGAGAGGTGGAGTTAGAATACAAGTGATACTGTAGAGCATGGAGGCAAAATGAGTGTGATTGGAACAGATACAAGACTAGATGAAATATTAGGTCTTGGGCATACATGCTAGGCACTGCTATAGGACATCAGGACAATGCTGGGTTGTTTGTCACCCTGTGCACTTCCCTAAACTGTCAGCCCCCAACTCACGGCTGATGAGCACAAAAATGTCTTTTCAAAGATGAAGATAAAAAAAAAGTTTTGTTTGTCTGTTCTGAAATGTCAAAAAATATAGCAAGCTACTTGCTACAAATGTAACACACAGATTACTGCAATTAAATCAAAATACGTGGAGCACTTCAGGTCTGTAGCCATGACTGCAAAAGATGTTTTGGAATTTATTTATCAAGTATGATATCTTTTCATCTCAGAAAGCAATGCTGATACTGCACTCCTGCAGCTTTGGCACCTGCAGTTGCACCTGCTAACAACTTGTGCCTTCAGTAGCCACCTGCTTTGCTCTCCTGCAGTTAAACCTTTGTTGGACTGTATGATTAGACCGGGGGGGGGGTATGGATACTGGGTAAACAGAGATTTGGGTTTACTGGAAAAACAGATATTTACTAGATGGAAAGGAGTTGGTAGCAGGTAGGTTAGAAAAGAAGTAAACAGGAAAATCAAAAGGCAGATATCATCAGTTAAAGGTATACACAACAATGAAGACTAAAAGAAACAGAGCAAGAGGAATCAAATTTGACAATGGCAGTCCAGTCAAAGGAGAAATTCCTTGGTTGAATGTAGTATGACCAAATGGGAGTCATCAAAACTTTTAACTCAACATTGCACGCTGTTGACTTTAACAATTTCACACACACACAAAAAAAAACCATCTCTGCAGTAGGACACTCCCCTTGCAGTCCTCTACTCCATCTCTGAATATACATACTTCAAGTTCACACAGGCATGGGGTTTATGGAAATGCTCACAAATAATGATTCATGTGGTCAGAACCTTCTTTGTTGTCACAGTTCTGCAATTTTGGTAACAAAATCAGTCACTGTACTTTGAGAAAATAAAGAAATTAGAATTGACTAATTCTTAGGCTTCAATTGGGGAACAGAAAAATGGGGAGGCTAAACAGAGAGTAGGATGTCTGGTGTTTGCTAAGGTTACTGGACTGCATTTACTGCTACAAATATGTGTAAACTGCTCATAAGCCCTAAGTATGTCCTATTCATCAGTAGCTGTAAACAGCAATTTCTATAGCATCATATATCAAGAGGGCTGATACACCCTTAATTCTCACCTGCACCTTAGGACAGTTTTAAGTGGCTTCCCTACCGGGTACCTCATAAAAGTTTACTCAAATATATATTTCTTCAAATTTAAAATTAAATGAAGAAAAATATTAACCTGTTCATATTAATTTAAATTATTTATCTTTTGCCACAATCAGCCTACATTTGCACTGCAGGCTGTCATTTGTTAAGGTGCAATTATGGTTCTTAATTATTACTGGAGGATTAATCAGGATAGGGAGAGGGCTGCTGTGACTGAGAGACTCTGTATATAGGACACTCAGTTGGCAGCAGAAAAGAGGCTAGTATTTTGGTCCTGGTAGAAAGACTACCTGTACAAGTTATGAGTAAGGTTGTTATAAACTAGAAGGAATACTTAGAAATAGTGATTCAGGTTGATACAAGTGATATCTGGCAGATGGAAGGCTAAGAAAAAAACAAAACATTAGAAAGAAATGTAGAAGTGATTGCAACATGGGGGAAGTTGCAAGCCATGTTATCTTTTAGGTTCGTAGGTTAGTACTAGGCTAACTGCCCTTGTGAGCCATTGTAAGCCTAGCCAATTATCCCTTGTGAGACTCAAACCCTTTTAGAACTATTCCCTCTTTACAAACTCAGAAATGTTATAAAAGATACATAGAACAAATTAGCTGGTGAAAAAGAAAATGTACAAATGCACTTTCTCTATGGAGACTTTAGCAGAAGCTGTTAAGTAAAAGAGATATTGGGAGAGAAAATCTTTATATCTTTCTACAAAGATTATATTACTTATATGTTCTTGATGGCAAACGAAGACAATAAGTCTGTCCAGTCTGACACTTGCATGCATTCAGAATTCCACTACTTAATTATTCTCCTTTGTATCCTCTTGTTGTCATGTGTCCCATTATTTTTTTGAATGCTGTCTTCACCATCCTTTCAGACAAGTGATTCCATGAGTCTACAATCCATTTCAATGTAAAAGTGTATCTACATGTCTAATGCATAATTTCTCTGTCTGTCACTATCATCTTTGTCCTGAACTTCCTCTTTCGACTTTGCATTTTCTGTTAAGGGCTAACCGCGTGTATCTCCATGTGCACCCATATCATACCCTCTTTCTCTTTTGAGCGCAAATCAAAAGAGTATTATTTCTTCTCATCTTTTGTCCCATTCCCTACATTAAATGCACCATTCTGCTGCCTTAGCTCTAGCCTCTTTCTAGCATCCTGATGTTCCTGTCATTGTATGGCCTACTGAACTGCACAAAATACTCAAAGTGTGGCCTTAGCAAGACCCATTAAATCAGAAGGATTATGTTTCCTCTTTCCACCTTGAGTCTCTGCTCATGAAGATACACTTCAGCATTCTGCTCACTGATGTAACTGCCATCTTACATTGCTCCTAGTCAATGTTCCCAGATATTTTTCTTCTTCAGTCACCATTAGTTTCTTTTCTCCTAGCTGATACGTCAGACCAAGGTTGCTGTGGTCGAGGAGTAGCACTTTGCAACTGTTTACAATGAAACTCATCTGACACCTACTAACCCACTTGGTCAACCTCCAGTGCTGTTCCTAGATCTGTTTCATCCTTAAGGATCATAATTCTACATATAGAAGAGTATTGGACCCATGACTGACCCAAGCAGTAATACACTTACCTCCTTCCGTGTTCCCAGAATTGTTTGATCAACACAGCCCTCCATATTTTATCACTTAATAATGCAGCAATCCATGTCCTTAGTTTTAATATCCCCCATCTCTTCCATTTTTCTTAGAAACCTCCTGTGCACGACCAATGCAAAGGCCTTTTCAATATCCATACAGACAGCATAAATCAGCAAACTCTTATCAAATTCTTCTGTAACAAAGTCATAAAAGTAGATGAGATTATTGGCTTCTTCTGCTCACAAACCCATTGCAATTCTGAATTGTGTTTTGCAGTTGTTCAAGAAAATAGAGTTCCTTTCCCTCAGGATTCTATCCATGACTTTTCTTGCTGCTAATGTTATTCTAACAGTCAGTAGCTCCCTGGATTTTTACTAATCCCCTTTGCCCTTTCAAGTGTACCATAGCTGTCATTTTTCTGCCTTCAGATAGTTCCTCAGAGCTCTACTGAAAAATTGAGTTAGGGAATATGCTAGCATATTTTTCCGATTCCTCAGGACTCTTGGAGGCAGGCTATCTGGATCGTGTGCTTAATCTTGACTTAAGGAGGTCAGCTGCTTCGGACCTCCTCCCTTGTTTCTGGCTTCTATGCAGTGTTCTCCTCTGTATAGTCTATTTTACTCCGAGTATAAGACCTCCCTACTTTGCACTGTAAATCTTGAAAGACAATATCCATTCTGTACTTTTGTGTTTTTTATGGTTTTCCACAATTTTTATTCTCATCTTTCTCTTCCAAGACAAATTGGTCCATCACTTACCTTTTTCTTTTATATACCTAAAATGCCTTTGTCTCTCCTTGACCTATTCTTCTAGACCCTTTCAGTGTACACCTTTGTTGCCATTACCTCCTTTTATATCTGTTTCCTTGCCTCATTGTACTGTGCCTTCTCCATCAGCCTACCCCTTCCCTTTCACCTTTTTTCAATGTCTTTTGCCCTGATAATGAGGCTTACCTTCCTGAATAGCCATATTTGTCTTCTCATATTTTTGCCTTTTTGCCTCTTCCTCAAAACATTGTCCATCACTGTGCCCATTGCATCACTAGCTTAATCACTAAACTTGCTAAACCTCTCAGTTTGTCCATAACTCCCCAATTCATCTTTGATCCTGCATGCCATTAATCATAATTCACTTTAATAACGTCAGCACAAGCATCTTTGTCTTTTTAGTGTTGCCCTTCCTAAGCTCTCTCATAATAGCATGTTCACTTTTAGATAATAGAGCTTTCACCTGAATGTTACTGATCACTTCCATGTTTGCTAGAACCACATCCAGCTTTCTGTACTTTCTTGTACACTGCTATAGTATATGTATGACTGCCTCATGTTCTAGACTTCTATCCACTCCATCTTCCTGTCTGCTCTGATCTCACATTTGATCCTCCTTTGTGTATATCATTACTCTATCACCATCCTTCTCTTCACTGTCATGATGGAAGAATCTGTACCCAGGCTTAACCATCTTCTTTCCTGTCTTTTCACTGACCACTGTTTCTATGATACCAGCTGTGGCAACCCTCATCATCTGCATCATAGTCTCCGGATCCTCAAATTCTTACATGGGCATCATGCACATTACCATACTTCACCATAATCTGATTAACTCCAGTGTGATCCCCTGCTATGCTGTGTACCCCTCCCCTGCTTGTTTTTCAAGTTGCTGTGTACACTTTTCTGCACCATCCTCTACCATTCATCTTAAGGTAACATGCAATGATTGAGATGCAGTTTTCCAACCCAGTTCTGATCTTTGTTTTCCTTCCTGCTTTTAGATGGGACATATCTTGGTGCACAGCTGGTCTGCCAGCCAGTTATCTTTCCTTTCTTCTCTGTCAGCTGGTAGATCACATCTTTTTACTCTATAACTCTCTCTTTGTCAGTGTAATGAGGATGAGGTGTTCTGAAGAAAGGGTTTGAGGAAACATGCCTTATTACTCGTACTTTTAAACTGAGGATCAAAGGATCATACAGTATAAAAGGCAGTTGACCAGAGACCATGTGCACTTTTCCAATAACTGCCCTCTGGCTCTACCACCCCTTCTAAAAAAGGCAAGTCCTATAAGTTATGGATTAAACTTAAGGGTACCCATGCACTTGTCCAAGCTATGTTTGAAGGATGATAGGGAATCGCATTGCATGACCTGCAGCAGTAGCTTATTCCAGAGCATAAGGAGGTGATGAGTAATGAACTTATCCTTATATCTTGTTTTTGTCCATTTCCTGATGTAGTTTGATATGTCTTGTTTTTCTTTGGCTACTGTATTTGGCATTGTAAAAAACAAGGTCAAGGATGGACAGGAAACCTGAGGACACAGTATGTGAGGCACAGATCCCCTTATGGGGTCTTTTTAGCACTGAGTACGGGGACAATGATTCTAGTCTCTCCTGGTAGTCAAAATATTTGAGGCCAGAAACTGCTTTGTTAGGAATCCCTGCAGTTTTTTACTTTCTTTTTGATGTGTCTATAAAGGTATGTTCCAAAGAGTGGATTATATTCTATAATGGGTCTGACTGTAGCATAGTTTAAAGAAACAATGACTTCCTTGGTTTCAGAAGGCATGCCTTCCAACAATTACTTGCCAGATCTCAAACAATTTCCTAAGTACAGTCCTTGCATGCTGATCAAGTGAAAGGGAGTTATCAGTCCAGGTGCCCAGGTCTCTAATCAAATAACTTGCCTGATAATAGGGTGTTACTGATGCAGTAGTTTGAATCAATTTTTTGTTATCTAAAAGGAATTATACTTCATTTCTTAATTTAAGTCCTTTCTTGATGTACCAGGTTTGTGTCAGGTCTCTTTCAGAAGCTCGATTCAACAGAAAGTTGAACTTCATATGGTCGAGACCATATGATTGACTTTCCAAAATGTTGAAGCTTTGGTATGGAGATCATAGTACAGTAGATACTGGGGAATTTACCCTTTTCCCCATGTAGTGTGATCTCAGAGTTGATTATATATATGTGCAGGGGGTGTGGGGGCCATAGACCACCCCACATGAGAGGTACAGTGGGGCTCTGTAAATGCTTGTTGCTTTGTGATGTTTGACTTCTCGAAAAGTCAATCATGTGGTCTTGTCCTTATGAAGTTTGACTTTCTGCTGAATCTATCTTCTGAAATAGATCCATTGATTCATGTTAGTTCACTATGAAAGGTTAGAATTATTTTGTTAGGCTTGATATCTTCAACCAGGTCACAGTCATCAGCAAATCTGGTTAAACAGAGATCAGTGTTATACCTCTTGAGATCAGAGAAATAAATATCAGTATATATACAGTACTGGTCACTTTATCTCACTCTCTGACAGAGGAATATCAGCAAGTCTGACAATATGCATTCTGTCCTTGAGCCAGTTTGTTTTCCATTTTACTACTTTGAGTTGCATTTAATGTTGTCATGTGGTAAAGTGTCAAATGCCTTGGCCAAATCAAGATAGCCAGCATGGGCAGTGTGCCTGTTCTTTTTTGCCTGCATGATATTTTCAAAGAATCTTACAAGATTTAAAAGGCATGACCTACCCTTTGCAAAACTGAATTTCTGTTGGTCAAGCCTAATCAGATTTTTGATGTCATGATTTTTGAGGTTGATAACTATAAATCATTGGAATGAGTTGTTAAGACTCATAAGGCACCAGGATTAATGGGCATAGCCTACTGGTAAGCTTAGTGAATTCAGGTTTGACTCTGTTTATTAAGCAGCCTGGTCTATTGTTAGGTCAAATGGAAGAAGTATTTTAGTCTTTGAAACTACCTTATGGAAAAGATTCTTGCTGATGGTGGCAGATGTGTTTCAGGGATGTCTGGAGTTAGGATAATAGTTTCAGGGGAGAATATGGCCATAAATGTGTCTTGTTATATGTTGGCAATGTCTTTTGGGTTTGAGTTGGAGGCACCAATACATAAAATTTGGAGCAGTGTTGTGAATTATTGCTTAAGTTTCTAACATAACTGAAAAACATGTAGCTATTTTTTATCTCAGTTTCTATCTTGAGTTCATGGGATGCCTTTGGGTTACTTTCTGCTTCTTAGTGAGGTTTTTTACATTATATTCATGCAGAAGAGTGCTGACCCTACGTGGCAATTTAAGCAGTTTCTTCCCTCTGTTAAACAGTTTGTTTATATTGACTTTGTTTTTCATTTCTCCACTTGAAGGATCTGCCAAGTCAATGCATTTATCTAAATGGGTATAAAGATCCTTAGAGTTGGAGGCTGCATCTCCCGAGTCAACTATGGAGTTTTTTTGTGGGTGAATTTATAGATTTCATCAAATGATTGTAAAATGCTTGCCTTTTTGTAGTCCCTAATAAAGGTGGTGCTGGTTACCAGGGGAGTGGATGCTTTGACAAGAAAGATAAGCATTTGGTGGTTTGACTTAGCTGATGAGGGTCCAACCAATGGAAGGAAAAAGGCTGAAGCTACGTTTGTGAGAACCAGGTCAAGTCAATCCACAGAGTTATTGTTAATCCAATCCAAGATACAATGAACATACCTTATGGTGGTAGTTTTGGTACTCCAATCTATGACGGGATAGTTGATGTAAGAAAAGATTAATGAAGCATTGCATATGGAGATATTTTCAAAAAATGTATGGAAGTTTTCATGATTATGTGGGGCCATGGATGGGTATTTATAACAAGATGTAACCTGGAAGCGTGACTTTCTTAAGGTGAGCTGGAGTTCTATAAGCTCACTTGGTGGGTCCTCTGGGTATCAGATTTGAAATGATGCTATCACTGATGAGCACTTACACTCAGTTTTAGTTAACAGTAAGTATAAAGGCATAGTTAGCACAAATCCCTGGCACAGAAGGGGTGCTGTCGTTACATTTAAACTATGAATCAGTAACAACAAAAACATAGGACACATTCCAGATGCAGAAGTGCCTCATCAAATCAGACAGTTTATTGCTTAAACACCTGGCACTGAGTTGGAAAGGGAACTGATTCCCCAGCATACAGAATGTATGGAAAGACTGACATAAAAAAATAAAATTAATTCATTATGTTTGATAGGAAGAACTGTGATGCGACAGTCACTGGGTAAACACTGTTCTGGAGAAAAAGGAATAGAAGATAAAAGAAAGATTAAATGCATCATTCTGGATGATGTCACAGGAAAACGTGGGAAGAGGGAGCTGCAATGATTGGAAAAACAGCATATTCTAAACTTTAGTGGTCTAAACATAATAGAAGAATGACAGGAAATGTTTGGCTTAATACCATGTACATAGCTAGAAAACATCAAGTAAAGATAATAATCAACTTGTCATGAACAAATGAAGAGGGTTTTTAGACTAAACAGGACTCCCAAATAATCTGTGTCAGTGATGGAGTGGTGACGCCCTCAACTTCTGACTTAGGATATCCTAAATAAAGACATGACAAATGAGTCACACTGATATTTGACCTTACCAACAAATTTATAGACTGATCATTTAATTCACTGAAATAAATTTCAATTAATGCAGTGAGGCACATGTAAACAAACCATAGATAAAATAATAGTAATGCTTTAACTCAAATGAAGAGGACTGTCTGAGTAAGAAACAGATAATATGCAAAAATAAGAAAAACGGGTAACCAGCTAATACAAAATAAATAGGCAGTCTGACAAATGTAATTAGTAAGCTGATGAATGCAGAATTTCAGTTGACACACTGATATATTAACTATAAAAATATTTATTTGATGAGAGAAAAATAGTACTAAAGCAATGGAGATAAACTGTACATAGACTGGATATTTAACAATATATTTTACTATCTGACTTTTATACGGAGGTAGGTTTGTCACTTGATGACATCACCTACTGTTTGACTTTTAGTAATAGGTGTCAGCTTGGCCACATGACAATTAAAGGCAGCATAGCTTGTGACATGAGTTAGCAGCAGATTGGAAATGTTAGAAGCAGTGATGATTGCTCATTACTTAAGAGCTATTATAAAATAAAATCAGTTAAGGCATGGATTCTTGACAGTCAGAGGTATGGAACAACAAAACTATATACTTTGGCATGGAAGACTGTATTATTTTTAGTCAATGAGATTCAATGAGAAGAGGAAACTGAATCTGTGATTGTCAAAGGAAAAACAACTTCAAAAAGATTAACACACGGCAGATTCAGGTTAAGGCACTTTAATATTGCAGCAAGGAGACAAAAACATGCTAATACAGAGTTTGTCTAACTAGAATCAGGAAGTGAAGCCATTTTTATACATTTCTTACAAGACATTGCCTACTAAGCTGACGTAATAAATCACAAGTTTTTTCAATATTATTTCATAGCAGCTGTTTGTCCATGATTTTTTGCTGGCATATCAAGTTTACAAAAAAACTTCCTAAGAAAAACAATGTGGCCTTGGAGACCATCCATTAGATACAACTTCTCACTATGCAATGTTACCATTCAAGGTACTATGGCTAATTCGAGCACAACGCAAGTACAGATTAAAGTTCATTTCTTCAAGCAGTCTTTGTTCAACTGTATCTATCTTTTCTGCAGCTGTGCATGTTCTCATAACACGAACAGAGCTGATTGTTCAAGTTCAATAACATTATAGAAAACAGTATTGTTCTATTCATTATTTTCCTGACCTAGCAGATAATCACCTGCTTCTCAGTAAGTTTCCAAAAGGCATAAACATGAATTTTGCTGTGCTAGCAAATACTAGGACAGAGAGCATCTTCCAGTTTCAGAAAGCATCTTGTAGTTTCATACAAAACTAAGCTGTACATAAAATAGAATGAAATGTGTTAACCCATTTAGCTTCTAATAAGCACTAAACATATACATTAACAGATATTTTTCTAACATTTCCCCATGTTAATACTTTTTATTTTATTTTTAAAAGCATAAATAGTTTGCTTCTTTTTTTAACCTCTTCCGTTCAGAATTTGCAGTTAAGAGAGTCATTTAAACTTATGAAAGTGTTTTATTTTCCAACAGTTCTTCAAATTCAGTACTTTGATAGAAAGTCTCAGAAACTGACATGTCTATAAAATCTTTAATTAATTTTTTTATGCAGAGAATACCACAACAAACACACACTCCTAATAGGAGTAATTCCACACAAATGGCAATCAGGATGTTCATTAGGATGCTACCCCACCCCCCAAACAAATTTTGGAAAACAATCATCAGTGGGTTTGGGCCTGGTTTGGTCATGGCCAACACTTGCTGAATCACTTCAAGATGGTCATTTATTTCATGCTGGTTGTCAGGAATATACGAACAGCACTCCTTTTTTATTAAAGCGCACATACCACCTTTTGCTGCTAGGGTGAAGTCGAGAGCCATGCGGTTTTGAAGCACCACAGTTTTCATAGCGTTCAGTTCATCAGTTACTAATTTGAGAGCAGAAAAAGTTGCATTGTTCATTACTTCGAGAAGTTTGGACAGTTTTCTCAGCTCCCAAATTGATTTTACTGTGCCATATGCAGGGGCTATACCTGCCCATGATATAATAGTGTCACTCAAGTCCATGTGTGTCAGTTTATCTTTGTTTTTCATGGAGCTATGGTTTCTTCAGCCTGCTTTAATTTGTCCCACTGGATTTTTAGGCTTTTTGATTGGATTTCCAGGTTTCTTGGTGACCTCTCTGACATTTTGAATTCTTCCCTGAGGCAAAACTGCAGTGTGTCGTATGGCCGGAACCACGTAACCCAAAAAACAACTGCCGGACCAATTCTTAGGTAACCATTTGTATGCTTTGTTTTCACACACAAAATAACAATTCTTTACTTTAGTATTAATATATACTTGCCCTGCATGAAACATTTTCTTATCAATGATAGATAGTTGTTTAGAAAGAACAGGATTATGTTGTACTTCATTAACCGTTTTGTGCATTGATTCAAAATATGAGTCATAGTTTGTATCACAAATATAACCTGCATTATTAGCTTTGGTATAACACTTGTAAGGAACAGTCACATTACAATTGCTCCAACCCACCTGAATAGTATTATTTTTGTAAAAACATACAATTCCCTTTTGTGTAACAGGCAGGTACAATGCTATTTTGTCTTGTGATTTTACAGTCGTAGTTTTAAAAATCAAATTTTCCCAGGTTTCCTTGACCCCTAGGGGGACAGCAGCCATTAACAATCCCCCGTATGCTGTTGGTATAGCTGTGCAAATCCAGCAATTTGAAACATTAAAAGTTTCAGCATACACATATTTAATTGCTTGGTAAGTGTTAAAGTTTGGATGCTCGTCTATGAGTAACGCATTACATTTATTCAGTTCAGCTCATGTGGCTGGAAAAAGGAAAGGCCACAGCAAAAAGATTAATGTTATCAGTACAGTTAAAAGAATGATCATGCAATACTTCTGAGGTTGTTCTGTATTTCTATTTGCTCCATATCTGGTCATTTTGTTCTTGTGTAACAGTAACAAGTTTTTTGTCCAGTTCAAAGTTTTTGACCAGTTTACAGTGTGTCAGATGAATCCAGGACGCTCGCTCTGCGATCTTAACTGCAGTGGGTGTTGACAATAGCACTTGGTATGGCCCTTCCCACTTTGGTGACATCCAATTCTTTTTTTTGATGACTTTTACCCAGACCCACATGCCTGGGACTACTGCTGCTTCTGATGGTCTGGTTTGTTCTTTATCTGAAACAGAATTTAACTGCAAAAGTCATTTATTACTTAAAAGTCGTCTCATATATTCTGCGAGTGAACTGACGGCCTCCTGGTCTGTAGGCATGAGAGATTTCCACTGAGGTATATAGTATGCCCTCCCAAATAATTTTTCAAAAGGAGTTAATCCCTTTGCATTTGGAACAGGTCTCATTTTCAACAATGCCAGAGGCAGGCAGTGCACCCAATTCTTTTTTCTTTCACTAATTAACTTTCTAAGTTTATTTTTCATAACCCCATTATGCCTTTTTACTAGTCCTGTGGATTGTGGATGGTATGCACAATGGTTCTTCAAGGAAATTTCAAAATATCGGCTCAACTGTTGTATAGTTTGAGTTACAAAGTGTGTGCCATTGTCACTGTAGATCTTTTCCGGTATGCCAAATCTAGGAATAATTTCTTTGACAAGGACTTTTGCAACAGTAGCTGCATCTGGATTTTTGGTCAGAAAAGCTTCCACCCATTTGGAAAACATATTTATAATGACAAGACAATACTTCTTATTTTCTCATTTGTTCAGTTCTATGAAATCCATACAGATAGTATAGTTTGTAAATCCATATGCTGTGAACACTTGATTCACTAACTGTACCATCCCCCCTGTTGAGACATGGCACTGCCCATGGCTCAACAAAGCTGCATATTTAAACAAGTTAGACGGCAATATCGGTTTTCCTTCTTTGCAGATGTACAGCCCTTTCTCAAGAATTGCTCTTCGTTTTATCCATTTCTGTTTTTCTACTTTCGTAGTAAGTGCCTGCATTGTTTTCAACATTTCTAAATCTAAAATCTCAGAAGGCTGTAATTCCTCACTCAAAAGAAATATTTCTGAAGCTGAAGTTGCCTGCTTTGCAGCTGTATCAGCTCTCGCATTACCTTTTGAAATTTTATCCTGTTGCTTGGTATGAGCTACACATTTACAAATAGCTACTTTCTGAGGTAACTGAATAGATTCTAACAAATCTAAAATAAACTGCGCATGATTAATCGGTTTACCAGTAGATGTTATCATTCCTTTATTTTTCCACTGTTGAGCAAAAACATGTACAGTAAAAAAAGTGTACTGGCTGTCAGTAAAAATATTTACACATTTACCCTTTGCCAAGGTACATGTCCTTGTCAAGGCAATTAATTTTGCTGCTTGTGCAGATAAGTTGTGTGGTAAAGACTTTGCTTTTAAAATTTCAGTATTAGAAACTACTGTATACCCCACTAGGTTTTGCCCTGTAGGACCCCTTCTGCATGAGCCGTTCACATAATATGTCACCTCGGCATTATTCAAGGGAACATTCATTAGATCTTTTCTAGGCAGTGTCTTTTGCTGAATCTCCTGCAGGCAGCTGTGTGGTGTGCCATCCACAGGAGTCGGGAGCAAGGTAGACGGATTCAAAGTTGTGCATTGTTCAATTGTCATATGAGGTTGGCTCAACAGTATAGTCATACAGGAAAGATGTCTAGAAGGAGAAAGATATGCTACTTTTTCTTGCAGTAAAATAATCGCGACTGCATGAGGCACTCTCAATGTGAGAGGGTGGAACAACACTACTGAGGCCGAAGCCTGTTTTGCCATTGCAGCTGCGACTACCGCTTGTACACAGTGGGGCAGGGATTGCGCCACTGGGTCCAGCTGTGATGAATAGTAAGCTATGGGGCGTTGCTTGTCCCCATGTTGCTGTGTTAACACTGATGTCATATAACCTTGCTTACAATCTACAGTTTGGAAAAAACGTTTATGATAGTTTGGTAATCCTAAAACTAATGAGGATGCTATCAATTGTTTTAGTTTGCAGAAAGCTGATTCTGCTTCTCGTGTCCATTTTAATAAATCTTGTGCTGCCATAGGCTTTTTGTATATCAAGTTAGTCAGTGGAGCAGACTCCAAGGCATAGTTTGGAATCCAATTCCGACAGAAATTAGTCGTACCCAGGAAGGACATCATTTCTTTCTTGGTAGTCGGTTTGGGTGCTTGTAAAATTGCAATTTTTCTCTTTATTTAATGTTTTCCCTTCTTTGGATATTACATATCCCAGGTATTTAACCTGCTTTTTCCAAAGCTGCAACTTGTTTTTGTTTACTTTATGTCTTTGAGTGGCTAGAAATTGTAGTAATGCTATGGTATCTTCTCTGCATTCTTGCTGGGTGAAGGCTGCCAGCAGGATTCTGTCTACATAAAGTAAAATTTGACTGCCTCACGGTGGGCTAAATCCCACCAGGTTGCTTGCCATTTCTTGTACGAATATTGCTGGGCTTTTACAATACCCCTGTGGTAGTTGCGTGTATGTATACCTTTTCCCCTGAAATGTGAATGCAAACCAATGTTGGCTGTCAGGGTGTATCGGCATCAAAAAGAACACATTGCTAATATCTACCACAGAAAAATACTTCTTTTGAGGCTTCAAATTATTTAATAGTGTGTGTGGATCTGGCACCATAGGTGCTCTAGGTATTACTGCATCATTTACAGCTTGTAAATCTTGGACCATACGCTATTCTCCGTTTGCTTTCCTGACAGGAAATAAGGGTGTGTTACATGGTGAATCGGGAGATTCTACCAGTACTCCTTCCTTAAGTAAAGCTACTATTATAGGTTTGATTCCTACTTCTGCATTTTTTCTTAAGGGATACTGTCTCTTTTATGGCCTAAATGCTGATTTTGGCGTGATAGTAGCTGGTCCTGCTGTACGAATTAGTCCTACATTTGATTTCCCTGTTGACCAGAGAGTTTCTGGTATGCTCCCGTAAGGCATTTTCTTCCTCTTCTAGTAAGATTGCTAATTAGCTGTTCTTGCTAGACTGCAAGGGTACAGCTGGGTGTGTCTGTGTTATCCAATTTAACTTCTGCTTCTGTACTCCCTGTTCTGATAATTTTAACTCTGTCTGTTTTTTTCCACTTTGTGATTTTTTCTCCTAGTCTGCCCATTTCACATTCTTGTCCTTAGTCAAACTAACATGTGGTAATCGATTAGATTTATAGAGTGCAAAGAGTTTTTGGGGCAATGAACAGCTAACTACACTGTTCCCTTCTGTGTCCCAGTACAGATTACGTAATACTAATCTGTTTGCATGGTTTTTAAACAGTTTTTGCTCATATTCTTTATCAGGTCCTGGTGTGCTACAATAATACAGAGTACAATGCAACAAATGCTGTTTATTAGTGTCAAGGGAGGGGGACTTACTGATGGCTACGTTCATCAGTTCTTCGGTTACTGCCCCTGGACCAGTTGTGACCAAGTCCTGGCTGTACCAATAAAATGTTTCGCCCTCCAGTCGCACCACAAAAGTATCCATTTTTCGCTGTGCTTCCATACCCTGCATAGTTGGAACTACTGCTATGCCAAATATCTGCATAAGATTTCTGCCCAAAAGGTTTACCGGGCATTTTGCAGAAACAACAATTTTGCTTTTCTGGGTCATCCCTGAAACAGGGTCAGTTATTGCTATGTTATGGGAGAGTGGCTCACGATACAGCTGTCCATTAGCTGCTTTCACTAATATATAATCAAATGATTCTGAATTTTTTGGTAGTTTGGAAGGATGTATCAGGGTCCGTGATGCCCCTGAGTCACACAGAAATTTAACTTCCCTCCCCTCTACCAGAAGTGTAACTTCCGGTTTAGTGTTTGCTAAGTAGAGCTTTAGGCTCAATAATGCTAAGTCTAGAATTTTACTTTTTTCACTATCTGCGATTTTTTGCACTTTTTCTATTTCTTCTATCACATTCTCTACTTCCTCTATCACATTTGCATTTGTCTTTTCTTGGTTATTCCCTTCTAGTGATTTTTGACTATCATATAGTCAGTCCTTACCCTCCTTATCTTCCATGGCTACCTTCTTGTTTTGCCTGCAATTCCTTGCTAAATGTCCCTTTTTTCCACACTTAAAACCTTCACCCCTTTTCTTTCTCTTTTTAAACTCCTCTGATTGCTTATCAGATTGTTTGTTTCCCTGGGCATTTTTTTGTGCCCTTTTTCCCGGACTGTACTACATAAACTTTTGCTCCATCTTCTAAAGAACATACTTGGGCTTTTTTTTTTCTTTTTACTGTTAAAATGCCTTTTGGCATGTCTAGCATATTCAAGTAGTGACTGTAATTTACTTGTACGATGGTCTACCATGTGCTTTGTAATAAAGCTGCTTATAGGCAAAATACTGCCTTTTAAAAATGCATTCTTTAGCTGCTGCTCATATGGGGAATCATGTGTTTGGTCTTCAGGTACTTGCATTCCACAACGGTTATTAAAACGCTCTAATAATCTAGCATAATATCTGTCAACAGTTTTACCTTCTTGTTGGATGCATTGATTAATGCAAGTCCAGTCTACCCTAGGCTTCCACTTTTCAGAGATTCGGTCTGTTAGACCTTTTACTCTATTATCTAGTTCTGCGTTGCTATGTGGGAGTGGCTTGTGTTCTGCGTCATGGGAATTCCAGTTGCCACTGATTATGTGCCAATCTGGACCTACGATTTGTCTAACTACTCTTTCTACTTTTTTTCCATTTAAATGATAACTTAACCTCATGCCCTGTGAGTCTTCTAAGAATTTTCTAAATTAACTTTTGGATGGGGAATTCCCTCTGTGGCTTTCCGGATGTCTTCCGGTGTCCACGGTCTATATACCAGGAGAGTTGGGTCCTGCCCTTTCCATCCTGCCTGAGGATTTGGTACTTCTATGAGCGGACATATCTCTTCTTCACTCATAGCTCATGAATCTTTGTTCATTTGATATAACTCAGTATCCCCTCTTAAGTTACGTATTCGAGACCTAGTCTCGATGGGATCTCTGACAAACGGTCTTGGCTTCGTGGAGACAGCCGGGTATAGCGGAGGTGGACCAGCTTGTTAACTCGCTTCATATATTGGTAAGGGAAGTGGGGGGGGTGGAGGGGCTGATGCTATTACCAAATTATTTTCCTCTTTATCTAGAAACATAGCTTTTGAATTATTACTTTTTTGTATCCTACGGTTTGCTTTTTCAATCCACCTGTGTGCCTGAGGGATGCCTAATTGACGTTGCTTTTTCACCTGACCTTTTGCGTTGGTTTTAAGCTGTTTGACGAGTTTAATAAGTGAGGATTTTTTTAATTTGCCATCAAATTCATATTTATTAACCCATTTTGTATAGTACCTAACATTGTCGGCACGCTGTAATTGCATATATTTTGCATCTTCAGTTAACGGTGGATCTTGGGATCTTTTTGTGCACTTATTTCCCATATTGTTTTAACTGTTAAAATGTTACATAACCTTTCTTATTCTCACATGGTACCACGATTTCTCTTTTTCACAGTTTATCTAGAATAACTGCCTTACTTATTCTGTTTCCCTGATCTATGACAAGATTGTAATCTTTCTGTCCCTGACTTGTACAAGACAAATCTCCTGACAGATGATACAAATCAAGTCCCTGATCTAAAACAGAAAAAAGGTAAATCTTACCTTACCTGAGCCTCCGTGATTGATCGTCTGGTTCGAGGAAAAACTGTTAACTTGTCCTCCAGTCGCAGATCAGAACAGTGGCTGGCCTCTTTTGAATGACAATTCAGTCGGAGGTCTTTTAGAGCAGAAGAACTGATGTGGTCTCTTCCCCATATGGTTTCATGCCAACTGGCCCATCTGACCTGAGGCAAAGTGAGAGTTTCTGGTCCGAAGGACCAATCTGTCAAAGGAAAAACAACTTCAAAAAGATTAACACACGGCAGGTTCAGGTTAAGGCACTTTAATCTTGCAACAAGGAGACAAAAATGTGCTAATACAGAGTTTGTCTAACTAGAATCAGGAAGTGAAGCCATTTTTATACATTTCTTACAAGACATTGCCTACTAAGCTGACGTAATAAATCACAAGTTTTTTCAATATTATTTCATAGCAGCTGTTTGTCCATGATTTTTTGCTGGCATATCAAATTTACAAAAAAACTTCCTAAGAAAAACAACGTGGCCTTGGAGACCACTGGTTAGATACAACTTCTCACTATGCAATGTTACCATTCAAGGTACTATGGCTAATTTGAGCACAAAGCAAGTACAGATTATAGTTAATTTCTTCAAGCAGTCTTTGTTCAACTGTATCTATCTTTTCTGCAGCTGTGCATGTTCTCATAATGCGAACAGAGCTGATTGTTCAAGTTCAATAACATTATAGAAAACAGTATTGTTCTATTCATTATTTTCCTGACCTAGCAGATAATCACCTGCTCCTTAGTAAATTTCCAAAAGGCATAAACATGAATTTTGCTGTGCTAGCAAATACTAGGTCAGAGAGCATCTTGCAGTTTCAAAAAGCATCTTGTAGTTTCATACAAAACTAAGCTGTACATAAAATAGAATGAAATGTGTTAACCCTTTTAGCTTCTAATAAGCACTAAACATATACATTAATACATATTTTTCTAACAGTGATGTTATCTATCCATGCAGGTTATGCATTAAGTTTGTCTTTGCATGGAGTCGTCACCTCCTGCTAATGCATTGTCTGGCAACGTGAAACAGCATAGTCCAAATATGCATTTTTGGTTCCTGTTAAGGCAGAGTCTCAGTGATAAAAACAGGATGAGTTAGATGCTATAATACTACTCCTTATCCGATACTTGTCATACCTGATAACACTGGAGCTTTCTAAAAGTTTCCATTCTGTCGTTATTACTCATTTTTACTGTTACTGTACACTTTCCACTTGAGCTGATATAAGACGTCTTGTAAGAATTCCTGGGCTAGGCTGGGATGCAAAAAGGCTTGAAGGGTTCATTAGCATATCATGGACATTACATGCAACATACATACGTATTTAATGTCATATGTGTCTAAAATCAATGGAATTTTGCTGAAGTATGTAAAAACATGTCATTTTACATGCCCTTTCCTATCTGACACCCCATGGCATTTAAAATTAGTTTGAAAAAACATTTATTACAATTGTTTAGAAGCATTTGTGGCTAGCCTTAAAACACTTCCCACCCCCATACATTGATTACCTTGGATAGCCATGTTTGCAACATCAGTATATCTGAAAGCAGTGTTCTTGCAGTATGGGAAAACCTGAACTGCCAGTTTCACAATGTGATTTAGGTACAAGCTGCTATCATAATACAACAGTAAGCAAACTTTGAAATGTCTGTTTTTATTTTTATCTGTAACATATGCATGTAATATTTGCAAGAATAACTTTTATTTACATCACGTTCTCTTGAATTTTGTTATTAGATATGTCAAAGTATTTCTGTTTCAGTAAGTTTTATGAGTTGTTTCGTAACCAAGTCTTTAAGCTTTTCATGATGTGTGTATTTTGTAATAGTCAACAAATCTTACCAGGGCACACAGCAGAGAAGTGAAAAATATAGCACAAAGTCAGCTCCCAGAACATTTTTTCATACTTTGTGGTTCTCAAGAGAGATCACAGTTATGTGAACCGTGTTGCACTCTTACTGGGTGATTTCTTCTTCCCAGTATTAGACATCCACAGAGTCAATATTGTGATCTATTTCAGGGAGCTTTAGCTCATATGTAAAGAATTAAATACATTTGACACTAGCTAACTTTGTTAAGAAAACACCAGCTGTCTTTTGGCTTGATAGTAATAGTATTTTCAACAAGTCAACAAGCTTTATTTCAGCAAATGGAAATGCTTAGCTTCTAGCCAATACCAAGACAAGCTTTATATTATTCAGTTTTGTGATCATTTTCAATTTGTAGAAATGGGGCATATATTATTTTTCTCAATGTCTCTTTCTGTCTTTTTTTGTAGGGCAGTAACTTGTACAATGTATCCTATATCTTCCATGTACTTTATTCGGGAAGCAGCTATTTACAAACCCTTTAGAGTAATGTACACATTTTCCCCTTATTTTCCAAGGTGTTCCACTTTTACTACACAGATTACTCACTTATTCTGCCAGGCATCATGCAGGCAAGTCTTCACTCACTACTGCCCCACCTCAGGAATATTTCTCTTTCACTTTATTCTTTAAAATGAACTCCCAAACGTTCTGTTCAGATCCCATGCTGATTCATTTTTCTCTTAGTTCCCTTGCCTCAATGGACTCTGACTCTATCTAAAGCCCCATGCCTTAGTACTCTTACTCTCGCTCTCTCACTTTCATTCCTTCCTTTTCTTTGTAAAGTATGGCTTGCCCCTCTCTCTTTTAAAATAAGAGGAACATGGATTCTCCCACACATCTGAGCCATGAGCATGGTTTCTTCCACTTTGGCTGTCAGCAATTGCATTACCTCCCCCCTCCCCCACACACAAGCAGAACGCATTTAAGGGTGTACTGCCCAACTGAACCATATCTGCCAGGCCAAGGTTTCAGTGGTAGAGGCATATCATCCATCCAGTTATTAATTTAGGTAAAATAAATCCATTTGGAGCAGTTCTTAACAAAAACTCCAACCTGAGAATAGTCATAACACTTTATTTACCTCAACATCACTCTGCTCTTATATGTACTCTGCTTTGTCATCTGGACATGACCATTCCTTATTTTTAACCCAATTAAATGTTTTAGACTTGTTTCTTATAGTACTTGTCTACAGTTTATTTCTAGAACAGCAGATGACACCTCAGGTGCCCCCACATGCTCAATTTTACAACTGAATGGACTCTCTAGTTTCCAAAATTTGTTATTAAAATTTCAAATAGATAAATCTAAACATAAAACAAAATTTGGAACAGAACTAAATTCAAATAATAGAAATATCTCTATAACAACAAATAAATAGTAACTATTTATAAAAAGTCTGCAGTTAAACAAGGACATTATGTATTGTACAACTTATAATATTGTTTCATGTCATATTGTCTTCAATTTTCCCTAATACATCCTTAATTTTTAACCAACAGTTATAATATGAAGTGTTTCTGTCTGTCTTTATCTTGATGGTAGATAAGCTCCATGACAAAAACATTGATACAAAATTCTTGAACTCTTTGAATGAAAGCATAGTCTTATTTTTCCAGGGGATAGTAATGAATTTACATGCTATGGCTAATAAACTCCTTGAGATAGAATATTTAGATTTGGGAACACATTTAGGTACTGGTAAATTAAATAAAACCAATGATTTAGTTAAACTAAATGTAACATTACAAATAGCTTGCAGAAAAAAGTTTAAATTGTTCCAGAATGGCGTGAGTAATATGCACTCATGAAATATGTTCTGCCAGCCTGCTTTTATCTATAAACCACATTTCCAACAACCAATGTCTTTTTTAAACATCAAGTCCATCTTATTAGGAGTAATAAGACATCTGTGTAAAAATTTCCATATGAATATTTTCCACCGCAAGGACAGGGTCGTCTGTTTTGAAGATATTAACATTAACTTTTTATCTTCATCAGAAGGCATTTAACTATTAATTAATCTATAACAATCCCAGAAATTTTCTTTGTAATATAATTTTGTGTTTTAACTATTTTATATATTTTAGATAAGGACTCTTTTCCTGTAGTAGACTGATCTGCTAAAATAATCATAAATTTTATAAATGTCGGAACAGATTCTTTAATAGTTGCATTCATTTATTCAAGTTTATTACTAATAAATTGTCTAAAAGATTGCATTTCTAACCACTTTTCCTTGCCTATATTGTATTAATCATAATATAATCCACAGAATGTATTTTCTCAGAGTCCATTAATTTATGCCAAAATTTAAGATTTCTTATTCTGAGCGCAGTCATATTTGGGATATTATAAGTTCTAGGTTAATTTGGTATACAAGCTATTGGAAATAATAAAAATGGCAATGCATTTATACCTGGGTTTTTATTTATATATATTTACTAATTGAATGAACTCTCTTGACTTCACAAAGCCAGTCATAATCATGTCCTTGCAGGAGACATCTGTCTTCTACACAACACTGCAAACACCACTTTTAATATCTGATTCTTCTTTCTTTGTGACAATTTTCTTGCTGGATACATGCATCTCATTTCTTTCATCTCGTTTATGTCACCCTGGGACCTGTAACTCTTTGTAGAGCTCTATATTAGTTGTCTTTTTCTTTATGGTGTTTGCACAAGTCTTCTGCAAATGAGAAACTTGCTTCCATTTTTCTTCTTTTAAGATTTCTTCTTGGCGTATTGGTTAGGTCGGTGATTCTTTCTCCAGCTATAGAGCATTTGTTTCCTTCGTATAAGACATCAAGCTCTGCTCATAAATTTTACCCATGGTTTGCAACACTTTATTCTTTGGTTGCATTTTTTTCCTTTGCAAATGGGCATCTTTCATGTAGAATTGCATGCTTTCATTTGCATTTTGGGTTCCTGTGATTCTTTATAGCACCTTTCAGTGAAACTTCAGATATTGACAATATTTTTAAATCATTAAACCCTTCCTATAAAACACTAATACTACTAGTTTTCTCCATGCTAACTGGTTAAATTGGGTTAAACAGAGACTTCCATTTTGTTTCTCCAGTGCACTTCATTCTAATTTATGCAGCACCTTTTCTGACTGTCCTAAACAGGATCTCTTTTCTTTTGACTCACCACAGTCTGGCATTTTTGAAACTCTGGATACTTTCTATGGTATTTTCATACCTTCCACATCTTTACAAAATGACTTATTTTCTTTCCCTAGAGAATGCAACAGCTTCTCTAAAACAGTTAGTAGTTTACTTATATTTGTAGTATAACTGTTAACTCAACATTATTTATCTGTTTCAATACTCCTACTTGGTCCAAAAGATCAGGGAGTCTTTTGGATAAATCAACAATTCATTATTTTATTTTGACATTTCTTATGCTTGTTAAAGCCAGTCAATAACTTGATTAATCCCTTCTGTTGGTTTGCTTTGATTTTACAGAAACTAAATGTTCAAATGTTATGAGTGATTTTCTTTGCATAGATACATTGCTGCCGAGCTGCATTTGCAGTTCTAATTTATCACACCCAGAATTAAAAAAATCTGTGTAGGCACAGTGTAGAGCCTGCAAGGAATGTTATCATGTCTGTGTACATGGTTGCCCCTCGGCAGTGTGCCATGCATATTAATCATGGCACATTGCCGAGGAAGAGCCATGGAACATGGTTATTGAATCAGTGCAGGGAGTCTAGTATCAGCTGTGTCTGCAGATGAGTAAGACACTCCCTGCACTTTAAAATTGTATTATGTCAATGTTATTTTATTGTTTTAAGTATTTGTTTTTCTTTTTTTTTTAAATCATGTTTGGGTGGAGTGGCATGGAGCACAGCAGTGCTAATCAGAACCAGGACACCTGCCAGACATCTAAAAATGGAAACAGGATGCATTTAATTATTTATTTAAATGTCATGATTAACGATAGCTGAGTGGGTTTGTGTGATGTGGCAGGGTGCTCAGCAGTGCTTATGTGTAGCTCAGAGGTATATGTAAAGGTATAGCAGAATTTCACATATCCTCATAGCTAAATGGGTAGAAGTACAGCCTTATGAGCAGTAGGTACAGGGTTTGAATACATGGAAGGGAAAATAAGCATTTACTTTTGAAATACAAATTATGCAAATTATTTTTAAATTCTGGCCCGCTGCTCTCTGATAATCTCTGCTAAGTCCTGCAAAGATCTGCTAAGCACCACATAAACATGATAATGACTGAAAATGTTTATGCACTGCTCAGCTCTGCTTCGCTGGTTTGCGCACTGCTAAGAGTAAGGGTCTTTGAATTGATGCACTGCTCAGCTCAGCTGCACTGATTTGGGTGCTGCTAAGTGAGGTGATTCATTTTTAAATGTTGCCCAATGGTGTGTAAGAGTGGGAAAAAAAAGGCTATATTAAGCCCAATAGGTGGGAGTACACATAATCCATTGGAGTTTTGTCTCTGAAGGATACTATGGCAGATGTTGGTGAGGTTTTGAGCTTTTGGGTGCAGCATTGAGGCATTCTGGAGTCCAGGGTCATGGTTGGACTCCTAATAAAAAAACATGAAGACCAGCTGCTGCAGGGAGGTTTCCAGGGCTCAGAGTGCAATGCGGAGGCCTGGGACTCGCTAACAAGGGAACTTTCCAGGGCTACTGATATCCTCCACACAGGTGAGCAGTGTCATCACCACCATGATCACCTGAAAAGATGAAATGGGAATCTCTTGGACATCTGGGTCCAAGAAGCTCAGGCAGGGAATGCCCCACAAGTATGTAAGTACCTTTACCTATGTTTCACCAATATCTAATCTGAATGTCTGCTAAACTGGTATGCATAATAGTGCGCTTCTCTCCCAACAGCTGCAGAGGAGAGGACTAGCAACACTGAGGTGCATGCTGGGCGCTCGGCCAGGTTGCATTGTAAGTGTGGTGAGTACGGAAGTATTATACTAACTGTAATAAAATAAGCAAGAAAGAGTAAAACCTTAACTGCAATAAAGTCTATACAATAAAGTTTGTATTGCAATAAATCCAGACATAGAGCTGTAGTGCAATAAATGAACAATGCCAACTGTAGTGCAATAAAAGCATGAAACAATACCATTACCTGCATTAAAGTATATACAATAAAATATGTAGTGCAATAACTGTGGAAGTAAAGCTGTATTGCAAAACCTGAATAATTACAACTGTTGTTCAATAAGAACTCAAAACAATACCAGAAACTGCATTAAAGTATATACAATAAAGTCAGTAGTGCAATAGGTGTGGTATTAGAGCTGTTTTTCAAGATATGAATAATATTGACTGTTCTGCAATAACACATGAATCAATACCAGTAACACCAAGGTAAATTGTGTACATTAGGATTGTCTTGTTTTAACCATTGCAACACAACTGTATGCATTCAGGCAGGGGAGCAGAGTGAGCGGAGTGTATGGAGCGGGTTCAGCCCCACAGGGAGAAGACCTGAAAAAATGATCAGTTTAAAGGTGACTACCGAGCTTAAAATATCAGTATCTAACAAAAGTTTAATTGAAGTAGCTCTGGAATACCTTAAGACTGCCAAACAGCCTTGTTTCTGTGCCTGCAGTGTAAATTAGAGAGAGTTGTGATTAGTCTAGAGACTATGCTGAAAATAAAAGCAAAATTTACTAATATAAACAGTAAAGGTTTGGGACTGTGTGTGTGTGTGTGTGTGTGTGTGTGTGTGTGTGTGTGTGTGTGTGTGTGTGTGTGTGTGTGTGTAAGGCTGAGTCAAGGTATTGGTCCAAGCTAGTGTCAATTGGCTGGAGCCCTTCACTGATGTTATGCATACACCTTTTACGCCTTAAAACCTAACAAAAACTAAGTTGCAATTCATCTATTACAACAGAAAATCTGTAGGGTGTCAGGTTCTTGCTTCCTGGAGTTTTATTTAGCTACGATAGTCAGCTTCAGTGGATGAAGTGGAAAATGTGTATTGTAGTTAATCCCAAGTGGGGGTGGGGGTGGGGGGGTCACAAATGAAAGAAACCCAAGCAACTGAAAAATAAAACTAAATAAAGCAGAATTAGTGCAAAGGTTACAGAATGTGAAGTGCAAAGCATGCAAGGTATACAGATAAAAAGTAAAATTGATTAAATTGCATACATTATCAGCATTAACATGCAGCCTCTGACTGATAACAGCTGTACAATCCAGCAGTGAATACAGACAGGATATATTGCACAAACAAAGTATGGCTGTTCTAAGACAATAATTTTACAGCTAAGTTATACAATATGGACAGTAACATGAACTACACTCACTTAGCTTTCTATAAAAGCAATTAAAAAGTCCAGCCTCTGAGCCTTCTAAGAGCAGTAGCATACAACAGGAATGCTTACAGATGCAGTCAGAACACAAATAAGATTTTCAAGCAGTTAAAAGGATGCCTGGCAGATATCATGAAATAAGATAGACATACAAGTAGTTTGTCAGTTAATACAATGGCTAGCTCTCAAAGCATATAGGAGTTCTGAACATCAGTTACAACTCAGCACCGTCACATGACTCAGCAGTTAACAGAAATAACCACATAATTCAGAAGTTAAACAGTAATAAGACAGTAATGCATATCAACTCTAATAGAAATGTAGCAGTGCTCTACTTACTAGCTGTGCATGCACAGCGAACAGAGGGGCAGGGAACCTAAAGCAGTTACAGGATGGAAAGTAAATGTGAGTTAGGTAGTTGAGAGATGGTTTAAAGATGGTGCCAGAGAAGGGGACTGAATAATGAAGATAATCAGGGAGTGGGGCTTGGAGTAACAGACAGGGAATGGAGTAGAGAGGAGCTAGAACAGGATTAGCCAGGAACTTGTGTCCCTAACCCACAGGGAGAAGACCTGAAAAAATTATCAGTTTAAAGGTGAGTACTGAGCTTAAAATATCAGTATCTAACAAAAGCTTAATTGAAGTAGCTCTGGAATACTTTAAACTGCCAAAACAGCCCTGTTTCTGTGCCTGCAGTGTAAATTAGAGAGAGTTGTGATTAGTCTAGAGACTATGCTGAAAGTAAAAGCAAAATTTACTAATGTAAACAGTAAAGGCTTGGGAGTGTGTGTGTGTGTGTGTGTGTGTGTGTGTGTGTGTGTGTGTGTGTGTGTGTGTGTGTGTGTGTGTGTGTGTGTGTGTGTGAGTGTGTGTGTGTGTGTGTGTGTGTGTGTGTGTGTGTGTGTGTGAGTGTGTGTGTGTGTGTGTGTGTGTGTGTGTGTGTGTGTGTGTGTGTGTGTGTGTGTGTGTGTGTGTGTGTGTGTGTGTGTGTGGGAGTGTGTGTGTGTGTGTGTGTGAGTGGGAGTGTCTGAGTGTGATTGTGTGTGTGTGTGTGTGTGTGTGTGTGTGTGTGTGTGTGTGTGTGTGTGTGTGTGTGTGTGTGTGTGTGTGTGTGGCTGATTCAAGGTATTGGCCCAATCTAGTGTCAATTGGCTGGAGCCCTTCACTGATGTTATGCATACACCTTTTACGCCTTAAAACCTAACAAAAACTAAGTTGCAATTCACCTAATACAACAGAAAAGCTGTAGGGTGTCAGGTTCTTGCTTCCTGGAGTTTTGTTTAGTTACGATAGTCAGCTTCAGTGGATGAAGTGGAAAATGTGTATTGTAGTTAATCCCAAGTGTGTGTGTGGGGGGGGGTCACGCATGAAAGAAACCCATGCAATAGCTGTGCATGCACAACGAACAGAGGGGCAGGGAACCTAAAGCAGTAATAGGATGGAAAATAAATGTGAGTTAGGTAGTTGAGAGATGGTTTAAAGTAAATGGGTGAGGTAGCCCATATTATGAGTGAATATTTGTGTGTTTAGATGTCACAGACTGTTAAAATCATTAGCAAGAATGTGAAAATACAACATAACATAAAGGAAATTTATACAATAATAATAAAATAAAATTAAATAACTAAAATGTGTAATCACGGTATGGCTGTATGCCTGGAGTGTCTGCTAAAAGTTGCTGCAGCCAATTCATACATTCCTTGCAGATGTCCTCTGCAGTCACTGCTGTTGGGTTCTATCCCCATGCCTGCCAAGCAAGGCATGATATTTGTTTAGTTTCTGTACTGTACACATACAGGTCTCTCAGGTGTCACACTGTCACGTAATGTAATTAGTAGTGTGTAATCCATCTGTCACAGGATTACCATCTAAATGATTACCTAGATTGCAAAGTATCACTACATCGGCCCAAAGTACACATTGGTAGTTAGATAGGTCCACCAGATGTGCAAGTGTTCTGTGTAGTTGTGTACCCACAGTTGTTACTGCCAAGTCCATAGTGTCTCATGTGAATAGCTTGAGAGGTATGTAGGTGCTACAGACGCTATAGAGAACTTGTACGCATAAAGAAAAGACAGACCTATAGAGCAGATCGCAGTATTGTTGTCAAGTAAATAGCCTATAATGGTACTAATTGGCTGTTTTTCTCTCTCTGCCCACCCCTTATCTTCGTTTATTTATTATTGTTATCCATTGGTTATGATTTACTATTAACCTATGTTGTTAAATTTACTGTGTTTTGGGGCATGTGTATTATTATTGTTATGTATTATAATGGTTGCATATTAACATATCTTGTTGATTTACTTATTTTATTGGCCTTATGCTATAACTGTTACTGGCATGCTGTTAACATGCTGACTGTTCTGCCATTTATTGTTGTGTTTCACATAATATGCATTGATATATAATTGGGTTATTTCCACTGCTCTGGCATGCTGTTATTACTAACAATGTTTTGTTCATAACTAACCTATACTTATCACCATACTTCCATCACCACAGCATGCCAGGGTAGGCCCATTCCGGGTGATCCATCTACCTTGCCTCAACTGGCCGTGGCACCAGGTCCTAGCACATCTGGGACCCAGGCCAGTGGTGCCCCCTCTACTGCCCCTGCACAGTTAGTGGTGTCAGCTGGAACGACTTCAGTGGATGGGGCCCAGCCTCTCCCTGGGAGTGGTGGTGGAAGGGCTGCAGTCACCCAAGAGCAAAAGCCGGTCGTGGTGCGCAGGATCATTCATTGGACCTATGAACATCATCTGCTCCAGATTGAGGGCACACAGAGCAACCTAGTGGGGCAGGCTGGCCCTAACTCCCAGCCTCCAGTGTTTTCTGGCCATGGGTGGGGATGTCAGTCACACTGCTGCCATCTGGAGGCACATGCAACTCTGATTCCACAACACCATCCCATCCAAGCTGTTTACCTCCCCTCATGTATCACACACCACCTCGGGCTGCTGTTTTGTCTGTCTTGTTAGTCTGCTATCACATCCTCTCCTACCCAACTTACCTCCCCACATGTACCTATATCCCTTCTCCAATATTGCACTCTCTCCTTAAAAAAAAAAAAGGCACCTGACCCATAAAAAATATCACGTCTACTGCACACAAGTCATTTGGTCCAATAGGCTTGACAACAAATGTATGTTGTCCTCAACCTCTCTCTGGGGATTGAGAGTCCAAATTCATCAACAAAACCTGTCAAAATGTACAGCTGTTGCTGTTCAAGAAATGGATAGCTATGGTTCTTTCCTACACCCATCCTGTTCATTCCTACCTGCCTTTCACATTGGTTTTCCCCCTGCTTGCCCCCATTTCATCACTTTTCTATCACCCCCTTTTTTCTTTATATTTTTTTCATCGTGGGTTTGTACAGATTTGTGTGGAGTGGTGTGGTGCAGCGCACGATGCTGCTTCACTTAGCTCAGCTTAAATGAGCTTTAATGAGCTTTAAAGAGCTTTAATAACTATATTTGTCTTTTACATTGTTACCCATATGTAGAAAATAAACACCTCTGCCAAGTGAAGAACCTGGGCCCCTCTCAACTATAGCTCATTGTATTAACCCACCACTCTACATAGGTTTTAGGTTAAATATGTTACCAGCAAAAAATACTGCTTGCTTCCTACAGTAAGTATGCATGTAACTGATATAAAAAAACTAATGTGAAAACTGTTGTCTACCTTGGATGCTGGTGCAATAATAAATAATAATAAAGACATACAAATGGATATAAGTGAGGTCTGTGATAGCAAGTATCAGCACCTTGTGGAAAGACACCTGATAAGTCAGCAATGGCAGAGTACATGTACAGCTAGGACCCTGGTGCAGAAATACAACCATATAAAGCCATGGACATACTCATGGATGTAGCAATATTTCTCCCAGTCTGTATATGTGCACATATATCTTGCAAATACACATGCTTTTGGAGTGTCTCAGTAGTTCAGTCTGTTAAATGCCTTGCATGCAGTACATTTTGCCACACACAGTCCTGGGTTCAAATTCTGTGTTGTGTCACACTTCAATTACATTATTGTGAAGAGAGCAAGTAATGACTGAGTCATGCAGTCTTACTCCCCACAGGTTACTGGTCATGCAGTCTTACTCCCCACAGGTTACTGCTACAGTAATGACTGAGTCATGCAGTCTTACTCCCCACAGGTTACTGCTACAGTAATGACTGAGTCATGCAGTCTTACTCCCCACAGGTTACTGCTACTTAATTACCTGCTAACCAGTTTTGCAAGACACAGACCTGCAGGCAGAGGCACGATGTGCATATCCACATAGCCTAACTATATGTCAACTGCTACTGTGTCAGTCACACTGTCGCATAACAGATGTACCTTAAGCACATGCCCCAATTGCACTGTAGAGAATACCCTTACCCTGGCACTGCCATAACGATAGGCCTGACACAGCTAACACAGTGACATGTACAGCTTGCTGTCCACCAAAGGGTTCACACTCTCCCCATGTGTTGTAGGCTGCAGCAACAGCTGCAGCCTGTAGCATACACAGCTGTATGTAAAGGTAGGTGCTACAGACCTACCTTTCCTAACAATCCCTTAGAACAAGGAATCCGAACACAGCCATACTTAATGGGTGGGGGGGTTAAAGGCCCAGAGATAGGGACATGTTCAGCAGATTGCCCCTACAAATATAATAAGTTGATAGTATAACAGCTATTACTGTAAAATGCATAGTCTGATGGGTATGCACTGCCAGATGACCACAATGTCATGGGATATTGACCACACATAGGAGGCAAAACTGTGGACATACTTCATAAATTTTTACAGTGGATAGTGTTTGTACCTACCCTCTGCGATGCTGTAGTCTCTGCATCTCAGCAATGTCCATCTCAAAAACTAAGAAAGGGGCCATGGCCTACATGAATGCCTTATATATTGCACTGTGATGGCATGTCATCAGCTAATGATAGTGCAGTACAGTTGTTTTGGCTGCAAGTAGCAATTCTGAGCCACAGACTGGTGCAGAGGCAATTACCTGGTAATGAGCAGTACCTTAAAAAAGGCTGGTTATGGGGAAGAGGTCTGTATGAGACTTAACACACACAGAGAGTGTATTATCAAAAGATTACTGTAAGCACTCCACCAGGTATGTAATAGATTTCTCCATATAACAGGATGCAGATGGGAGGATGGAGGTATGGGGAATAGGGGTTACAGTAGAAAGCCTGTCTTAGATCTATGGTAATGACATCTGATTGATACTCTACTGTCCTACACGTACAGGCAAGGTTCTCAACTGTCCCTTATTTTAATCATATCTCAGCTCTCTCCCTGCCAATCCCACCTACAACAGTTGGCTGTTGTAGGAAAGCTAATGGATTACATGCAGTACATAGTGATGATAAGGGTGGACACCCCTGAACATCAAATGATGTACTGTTATTCACATCCTCTTATTCTGTCCATGTCTCACATAATTAGTTCTAACTTTGTAAAACTGTCCCTGAATGTCCCCGATGCACTCTGACTAAGTTTCTGTTTCTGTTGACATTTGTTCCTGTTTGGTTGAGAACTATGCTTAACATACCTGTTAACCTCCTACAGCAAGAACTCAGGACAAAGTCTTAATTATGGGGGGACAAAGGTGTTTATGTATTGCTCATACAAAGTAAGAACATGAATAGACTAAACTAAGATTACTGTAGCATAACTGTGCTCTGAAGGGTATGACGTGTACAACTCAGATGTCTGTTTTTATTTTCTGAAATCAGCCATCAATTATTGGCAAACCATTTGTCAGAAATTCAGAGTTTCACACAGTTAACTACAGTGCATAGAGTGGGTAATCACACGTGTGTAATTGTACAAACATTAACATGTTTGCACTTATAGTTATGAGCGACTATGCAGCCTGCTATATATGAGTCAAGTACTTCAAGATGGCTATTCAAATAGCAGAGATATGAAGATGTGGGACTTGTAATGCAGTTGTGGATCCTTATCTGTATGAGTCTGTGTGGATTACCATAGATAATATTGCAGGTAATAATGTACTGCTGTTGTTTTGCTTCTCACAGGTGCCCACAGAGGTTGGAGCCTGCTCCCCTCACAACCTGATGTCAGTGTCTCATTGGATGCTGATGATGATGGTGGCCATAGTGAGGCACAGGTGCAGTTGTCAGTGGCTGAATCTGTCTCAGAGGTTGACATCCCTATTTTGTCCCCTTTGTCACCACACACAATCAGTATGCCCACACATACCCAGTCCCCAGAGGCCACAGATATTGGAGAGTCAGATGGTGCAGATGGTGGTGACATTGAACAGGGCAGTGTGACAACTGTGGCATCAATGAGTGTATGCACCAGCCATAGTCAAGAGAGCTGGAGAGGTCCCATACAAGCATACTGACAGGGGGTGCTCGCAGAAGAATTGTAGTCCATCCACTATCTGTTGCAGGTGTCACATCATGGGTCACTTGTCACATGTTTTGGGCCATCATAGAGGCACAGGCATGTTCTGAATGCAACACCAGGTGGATGCTTAGGGTTATGGATGCCACACAGTCTGACATCTGTGACTGCCTCCACCACATTGGGGACATGGTGGGCTGAGACAGTGTCTACCTGTGATCGCACATTGTCTTTGCTGGAACGACTGGTTGGAGTTGGGCATCGGACATATTGAAGAAAGTCAGCAGCACCATCTGCTGCGAGTACACATGGCCATGCAGAGTCAAGTAGTGGCAGTACATCCAGTGCTACAGAGGGAAGTGTGCTGTCCACACCACGATGTGGTAGGCCATGGGCACATGGTCCCGGGTGGTCCCTTGGGGGACACAGCCCCAGCATTTTGCATTCACCATTATATTGATCATGTCTAAATAACTAAATGTGTCTGTAATTTTTCTTTGTGGAGCTTTTCTCCCTGGGCCTCTGCTGAAAAAGGGCCTTTTCGGCTCAGTCAGACACCCCCGGTTAACAAATGTTAAATAAATAATTAGGTAGTAGCACCGCATCTGACCTTGGGCATTGTGGTGCCACTGCTTCTCCTTGCAGCACCAGTTCAAGTGTTCATGGCGGGAGACATTGAACTGTCCACTCTACCGTGTATGATACACAGCTGGCCAACATACACATGTGTAGGAATAGCACTGGGTTTGGCTGTATACATGCACACATTCAAACATCGTTGTTGCATGCAGGTCACCAACAGACACACACAGCACCTCTGCATAGCCCATCAAACCTGCACCCCTTCCTGACTCACACACATGCTGTCACCTGTTTGGCACATCCTAGGCCTCTGGCAACCCCACATCACACCTTGTGCATGTGATGGTACCTGTGCCACATTTCTGCCATCCATGCCATTGATGCAAGGATGTGACACATCCTGACTATATTACTTTACATGTACTTATGTAGTACAGTATTGTTTTGCCATCGCACTTGTGGGTTACTTCAGGTATTGTATGCTGGCATGTGTCATGACTACACATCAAACATTGTGCATCTTTGTTGCATGATGTTAGACTGGTGGTAGTGTTACAGAATGACAGCTGTGTCACAAACCTGTGTATGTGTCTGTCCCAGGAGTCTGAAGGGTTAAACAATGGACACATGGTGGCAATACAAGGGTACAGGATGACATGGTGGTACAGCAGAAATATGTCAGCAAGGTAAGGCAGTATTCATGTATGGCTCCCTAGGGGTATATGTGTATAACAGTGTATCAGGGACAACGGGCTCAGTCAGTGTAATCATGCATTCATACTTCGTGACAAGGTCTGCTACTGTTGATACATGTCACCTGGGTTTTCTGAACATACAAATCTGGAAGGTGGCAGACATCAGTTATGCTTATGTGGAGGAGGGCAATTTAGAGGCCAGTAGCTAGTCAGATATCCATAAAATGGATAAACATTGCATGGAGATAGCCCATATGGGCTTGTCCACAATGCTGTAAGGGGATATATTTACATACACACACACACACACACACACACACACACACACACACACACACACAAACACACAAACTCACGTTGGATAATGTGAGAATAGAATCCCTACATATCTACTATTACACACTACAGCTCACAGTACTTATTGGGTGTGACACAGAGTTCATCTGATATTAGACTGTCAGCCAGCACCCTTAAGTTGGATGACATAAGCAGGTCTTGTAAAGGAAGCCAGTGTAGAGGCCAGCAGCTAGACACAAGGCCTTAAAATGCATAACCATGTCTATAGTGCTGCAAGGGGATATATTTACACACACACACACACACACACACACACACACACACACACACACACACACACACACACACACACACACACACACACACACACACATGTTGGATGATATGAGAATAAAACCCCTACCTATCTAATATTATACAGTATAGTTTGCAGTACTTATCTCATGTGCCACAGAGTTCATCTGAAATTTGATTGTCAGCGAGCAGCCTATGACATCAGCAGGCCTTGTAAAGAAGGCCAAGGCAGAGGTCAACAAATAATCACATGGACTTAAAATGCATAACCACTGCACAAGAGCTAGGCCAGATGGCCATGTCTGTAGTGCTGCAAGGGGGTATATTTACACACACACACACACACACACACACACACACACACACACACACACACACACACACACACACACACATGTTGGATGATGCGAGATTAGAATCCCTACCCATCTACTAGTATTCACTACAGCACAAGTACTTATCTCAAGCACCACCGCTTGACATTCTTCCTGCTTTAAATTACAAAACAGTTTATTATTCTTTGATCCATAAAGTTCATAGAGTTCCTTTTGTACCATCCTTTCAAACATTAAAACATTAGTATTTGGTATTGGTACAAAAGTGCTGTTTCTGCGATATGGATTGATTGCATTGTCTCACATACATTTAAGTTTTTAATTTTACAATTTCTCAAAGTATCAAAGAAGGAAATGTAAAATAAAATATTATAGAGAAACAGATAATAGGGCGGCCACGGTGGTGCAGCAGTTAGCGTTGCCGCCTCACAGCAAGAGGTTCTCCGGTTCGATTCTCAGCTGGGGTGCCTTCTGTGCAGAGTTTGCATGCCCTCCCTGTGGTCGCATGGGTTTCCTCCGGGTGCTCCGGTTTCCTCCCACATCCCAAAGACATGCTATAGGTGGATTGGACACTCTAAATTGGCCCTAGATGTGAGTGTGTGCTTGTGTGTTCCTTCTGTGGAAGGCTGGGCGCTGGGCTGGCAACTCGGCACCGTAAAAAACTTCACTGCCAATCATGAGCGGACAGGTGATCTGCTGTGGTGACCCCTAACCAGGAAAAAGCTGAAAGAAGAAGAAGAAGATAGAAAAACAGGAAATAAGTGGATACTGCATTTTAAAGCACAGTGCCCTCCAGGATTAAAAGAATCTTTTAGCTTAAAACCAGTTTTAAAAGAATTACATGATAAAATTAAGTAGGTTGCTTTAGGGTGCTTAAATGGTTAATTGCTTTAGCTGCTTAACTGTTTAATTGTTTTAATGAATGTATGGCTTATATATAGCAATGTAAATGGTTCATTTAATGTCTTTGCCTGAAGGAGCATGTTTGCAAAAGTTTTTACTTGTGAAATAAATACATTTTTAGTGACTTTTGGTTCTGAATTACTTTGTTTATTTACAGGGTGACATTCCGCAGGCACATGGGTTTGTGGATGAGTGGATTATATATTGCTCATAGGTTCATAGGTGTGTACTAGGCTAATGGGCCCGGGGCCTTTACAAGCCAAGCCATAGGATTACCCTGGCATAATGCCACCTGACCTTAGTTCCCAGTGCCTCTGTCAAGTAGAGCCACTGGAGTTATCCTCAGGGTGAATTTTATATTTCCCATCTACTCATCAAGATTTCTCTTGAAGAAGGTCATTGAGGTGCTCTGCTTGACATGTATAGGAAGTCTGTTGCATAGCATGGGCAGTCTCTGGGTTATGAACCTGTCCCTCCAGCCTGTTCCATTAATTGTGGTATTGATGTTGAGGTCTCTGGAGCTTGTGGTGAGGAGGGATTGGGATTTTTTTCAGATGTAGCATTTCTAGCAGAGCTGGGTCAGACATGGCTTTGTAAGTCAAACAGAGATCACTTTTAAGAAGGTGATATGAGACAGAGAATAGTTGGAGTTTTTTAAGTCTGTCCATATAGGACAAGTATTTAAGGCCTAGGATCCTCTTTGTGAGGTACTATTGCAGCCTCTCCAGTTGTTGCTGGTGTCTAGTGAGGTACATGCCAAATGGGGCATTGTACTCAATGACTGGCCTAAAGATGGAAGAGTAGAGGGAGACAAAGACCTCTTTCTTCCTGGATGTAAAACTCTTAGTAATGAGATGTGCCACATAGAAGGACTTTTTGACCACAGTGGCAATGTGGTGATCAAAAGAGAGGTTGCTGTCACCCTGTGTTCCCAGATCTGTTATAATGCCTTCTGTGTTCAGTGGACTACCATCAATGTGGTAATTCATGGGAACCTTTATTTTCCCAAAGGGGATGACAACACATTTTTTGGCATTGAGCTTAAGGCCATGGTTCTGACACCAGTCGTTGGTCTCAGTGAGGTCATTCTGTAGGATGTCAACATCACTTGGGGAGTTAATAAAAGCACCCAACTTGCAATTGTCTGCAAACTTTGTCAGCCAGAGTCCCTTCATGTTGGCCTGGACTTCAGAGAAGTAGATACCAAACAGGAGAGGACCTGGGACCAAACCCTGTGGGACTCCACTCGTGACTAGTCGGCAGTCTGACTTGGAGTCAGCTACTTTCATACTGTGAGTTCTATCTGTGAGCCAGTTTGCAACCCACCTAGTGATATAGGGGTTGATGCCAAGCTATGATTCCTGAGTGGGGAAAGGTATCAAAAGCCTTGGCCAGATCAAAATAGGCTGTATGAACCACCTCACCTTCATTTACAGTTCTGATGACTGACTCAAAGAAGTCGACCAGGTTGGGTAAGCATGATCTACACTTCAAAAAAAAAAACAAACTGTGTGGGATCCAGAGTTTGGAGATTCCCTATATCCTTGTTTAATAGGTCAATGATGATGCATTCCTTAGCTTTGCATATCAGACTCATCAGGCTAATGGGGTGCTAGTTCCCAGGGTCTGTAGTTGCTCCTCCTGTGTGGAGAGGGATGACTGTAGCAGTGTGCCATTCAGTAGGAACAAAGCCTGAGATGAGGCTGTGACTGAACAGGGCACACAGGTGAGGTGCCAGTTCACTTTGTAGTTCATGTAGAACACAACCAGGGATATTGTCACGTCCTATAGAAGCTGTATTCTTGGCCTTGGGCAGTTCTGTTTTAACCTGTGCAGCATTAATACTGGGTACCTGGCAATCTACTGGTATTGTGATTGGTCCTTTGGGGGGACAGAGGGGTAAAGTTGGCACTGAGTCTGTCAGCCAGTATACTGGCAATATCTGTTGGCTCGGTATAGGAGATACCATTGTGCAGTATCTCAGAGCAAATCTGGGTATTGCAGTGGATATTCTTTACATAAATGTAGAAGGCCTTGTGGTTGTCTATCTGTTGCAAATCTGTTTTCATAGCTAGCTTTAGAGGATTTGATGAGGGATCTCAACTTTTTGTTGAGGCTGATAACAGAGTTTTTCCAGTCTTGGGACTTCACCTTATTTCGCATCAGTTTCCTCCTGTTGTAGAGTTTGTTTAGGGCAGGGGACCACCAGATTGGCTTCGTTTTTTTGGAGGAGAGCATTTTGGTTCTATTGGGTGCATTGAGATCCATGTATTTGTGTACGTGTTTGTACAGTGCATTAGTGTAGGATTCTGCTGTCACACAACTATTCTCTATTTGCATGGGGGCCATGAAGTTAGCCACCTCTGTTTTTAGGAGCCCATAGTTAGCTTTGGGGAAGTTTTTCATGGTGGTTACCTTTGCAGGGGTGGGGGTGGGAGATTTGTGACCTTGGTTCAGTTTCATCGGACAACTGTTGTGATGTGTAGGTGCAGTAAATCCCAGCATTCTGTGGGTATGTGGGGACATTCATACATCCCCACACACACATCTATATAATGTGAGTAACAGGGATGTCTCCTTAACTGTAGCTGTGTGTGTATGTTATGTAAATGTGCTATTGAGATATATCTGGAGAGTCTGTACTTTATATAGCTATGTATATATATATATATATATATATATATATATATATATATATATATATATATATATATATATATATATATATATATATATATATATATATATTCGCTCACAGTTAGACGTTGCCCATTCGATTCTCAGTTAGACCGTCTTCTGTGTGGCAACATGTGGGAATGGGCGTTCCTTCGTTGAAGGTTGTGCATTAGGCCCGGCAAGCCAGCACGTAAAACTCTACTGCCAATCATTAGCGGACCGGAGTTCCGCTGTGGTGACCCCTAACTGGGAAAAGCCGAATGACACAAACAAACAATATATATATATATATATATATATATATATATATATATATATATATATATATATATGTGTGTGTGTGTGTGTGTGTGTGTGTGTGTGCGCCACATACTGATAGATACACTACTCATGCACAAGGGGAATAGGGAGAGACAGGTATGTATATGTAGCTGTATGTATGTACAGATATATTTTCACATAGCAAGTCTTTGGGCGGAAGAGGCAACATACTTGGGCTCAAGTTAGCTAAGTATAGGAGCATGCCCAGTGTGACTGCCAGTCCTTACAAGGTGACTCCAGGCCAGAGCTACCTGTACTCCAGTCAGGGAATATGTGTGCTGCAGACATTGGCTGCTGCACCTGTTTCCACAGTACAGCACTTCCCTGATATTGTCTAAGGCATTCCGCGGCTATTTGCTGTACTTGATATGTGACTGATACCTGTCAACTGTACAGATATTCACAGAATGTCCTGCTTTTTGCCTCATATTTTTGGTCTGTTTTTCATACTATTGTGGTATTCAGGCATATTAGTGGCATATAATTAAAGATTTAAGTTAAACTATAATGACAGAGACATTTGCGTTTCAGGCTTGATACACACCAGGAGGTTCATGGTAATGCAAGACTTGTTATTCTATCAACTGTCTAAATTTATAAGAGCAATATTTAAAACATGTCCCTATTTTTGGGCCTTTGACCCAGTTTTATTCATGGCTTTGTCCAGATATCTTGCTCAAGGAGGTAGAGAGGTATGATGTGACTGAGATACAAAATGTAACACCACACACAGGGTGACGGTCTGCATACCTCTCACTGTACATGTTTTTGTAGAATGTCCAGCATTCCACCCCATATGCCTGCTCTGTTCTTCATACAGTTGTGGTTTTCTGGTAATATACTATACAATCCAGTCACTGAATTGTTGTAACTACTGACACATTTAAGTGACGGCCTTTACATCCTGCAGCTAATCTGATCCTTTGCAACTTGCTGTTATACTAGCCACCTTCTAGGTTACTCAGAGCGCATGTAATGTCTGTCTGTAGTTTTGGCCCTTTGCCCCCCCCCCATTCACTCTGACTTTGTCCAGCTTTCTTGCAGTAACAGATTGAGAGGTTATGACAGTCTGTGGGTGTATCACCATAAAAGTACCTCACAAGCAAAAGATGTAGATGCTGCCTGATTCGAACCATCAACACCATCACCCATGCTAATGTCCCTAGTCCAGTGAGACACACCAGTTGCCAGACAGAGAGGTTTCATTCCACACACTATCAATATCATACAGACATACATTGTCATCCTTGCATTATGTGGGAAATGCAACGTGTGTCCAGGTTCTATGTCACAGCCCTGGAATTGTCTGTTCTACTGATATATCATTGCAGATGTACTGTTACAGCAGTTGTATGGGAACACTGATGTGCTGGGGGTGGGGGACGACCAGCCCATGCTCTGATGGCATATACAGTCATATGCCTGTTCTGTGACCTCACTGTCTGGCATCTCCCTTGAATAATGTAGTGGGGTTTACAGCCATGTGGCTTATTGAATATTGTGGGGCACATGATATTGGACATAGTACCTGTTATCCCAAGTAGCTGTTAGATCTTGGCAAGTAGCCCAGTAGCCCCCTATATTCCCTTGCATACATGCGGCAGGTCCATACATATGGTACCATATTTTACTACCCCTTACAAGTGGTGAATAGCAGCATGACTTACCTTGCGAATGCAGCAGTTGACAGACCTGTAGTTTGGGGCTGACTCTGTTTGATGCATGCAGTCCACAGCCAATACATGGTGAAGTACAAGTTGTGTGGGCTGGCTGACATCATTTTTACTAATATGTATGCAAGCTTGAGTAAGCTGTCAGTCTTTGACCCTAGGTTGTCAGTGTATGTGCTATGGGTTGTCTCTTAGCCAAGGCCAGGGCATACTGGGCATGCCTACATCTGTCTACAGGGACAATGTCAGGGGTTTCCTACTCGGAGTCCACTGTGGGTGTGGCTGTGGTGACCTAGGCACTGGTGGGCGACTGTGTATCCCTTCCCTTTGCTGATCCTGCTGCAGCTCTTTACAGAAGATCATATTGTGTAGCATGGCACATACTGTGAACATCTGTGCACATGTGGCTGAAGTGTACTGCAGGGCTCCACTAGATATATCGAGGCACCAGAACCATGACTTCAGCAGCCCAAACACACTTTTTATGATGTTCCTAGTTTGTGCGTGTGCCTCATTATGGCATTCTTCGGTGGGTGGGTGCACATTTCTGATGGGTGCTATCATCCATGGTTCCAGAGTCTAGTCAGCATCCCCCAGTAAATGGCCATGTTGGATGTCCCCCCCTAGCAAACATCTGGTACAACTGTGATGCATGACAGATATGGGAGTCGTGATAACTGCTAGGGCTGCCAATGCACACATTCATGATAATGCCCTGGGCTTTGCACATGACCTGGCAGTTGATGAAGTGGTACCCCTTGAAGCTGACATAGATTCTATCCTCCTCATTGGGTGGTGCCTTGATGTGTATATGAGTGCAATCTATGAGATCCAGTACCTCAAGGTAGTGTGCTACACATTAGAAGTCTTGCATACTGCTAGCCCTCGCTTCAAGAGTGAGGGGAAAATAAATGTGCTCACTGGCATGTGGTAGCATGGCATCTAGGAACTGGTGGAGTACCCTGGATGGTGATGCCTGTGAGACCCCCATCATGTCCCCAGTTGGTCTTTGGACTGTACCCATAGTTAGTATCCCAAGAGGTACACATACCTTTGTTTCCATTGGGATGGGTTCCCCTCTGTTAGCTCTCAGTCTGAGTTGAGGGCGGGAGAGCTCATTGAGTTCTTGTAGTATGTACATGTTCACCCTGTAGCACTCTACAGTCTCCAACTCATGTAGCCACTGGAAGGTTACCCTGAGCCTGAACACTCTTCTCATTCTCAGTCTAGGCATATAGTCAGCAGCAGCAGGATTGACCTCAGCATCTAGCACATACATATGCAGCAGACCTGCAGCAGCCCCTAGCATTCAGTTAAAAGTCCAAAGTCTGTACTCCACTGGTGCAGAGTATTAGGGAGAAACAGATTATAGGGTTTTTGCAACCTTTATAGTGCTCTGCTGTAGGTGCGGCCTTTGTGATTGGCTACCTATGATGCATTCCACCTACCAAGTACATCATTAAGGACTGTTAATCGGTCTAGTTCAAGTGGAACAGGAGTCATCAGTAATTAAGATATCATTGCCTTTCTCAGACAGTTTTTTTTAACAGCCTTCCACACTGAGCACTGAGGCGCGTTGCGTAAACATGTGCCACAAAGGTGAACAATGCTCAGTACTCAGTGTGCACACCCCCATGAAAGGTCATGCGGAGCATGGTGGTGTGCTGCTCAAACACACTCAAACCCACTGAAACACATGCCCCAAAGGTAAACAAAGCTTAACAGACATTGTACACACAACCCTGCTCAGAAGACCAGCTCACTGCACAAACAGGCTTTGCTGAGCTCTAATGAGCTTAAAAGAATGTGGACACACTCTCTTTTGATGTCAGTTCTTCTGTGAACACCAACATGATTCTCTGCCTACACGGATGGGTCTGCAGACATGGATACCCATTTGTGCTATTCAGTAACCTCAGTTCATTTGCATAGAGATCCATGCACACAACCTTGAAACTACATGGTTCCAAGTCCTGTCTCATTAGCAACCATGGCAGTCTACCACTGTACATACTCCATGCAGGGTTCTATTATAATGCATTACTGTCACATACTGCTAATTTTTGTTTTTATACTTTTTAAATATTTTTCCTAACAGCATATTCGCATATTGAGGGACGCCGCACAAACATAACTTGATTATTAAAAAAAATACTTATTTTAAATTATTTTCCATTAGGTTTTGGACACACAGTGAATAGTTTTGCACATATCTGTGTCTGCTCTGCTTTGTCTGTCATTCTAACTGCACATTTACAGCCCTTGTTGTCTGTTTAACATCATGTACATGGACATTTTCTATGTACATTTCGGATGCCAACACAGGGTCCGCAGGAGTGCCTATCTGCTTGCTGGATTGCTCTACCTCCCTCATTTGCATGCAGTTCACCTACTTATGAGGTGATTTGCATGCCATGGAGACTTCCATGTTGGTGTGCTCGTGTACTCTTCTTAGCTCTGTTTACTGGATCTCCAACCTGCTTACTTTCATGTAAGCAGTGTGCCACTATACCTACATGGAAAAAAAGTCCATGTAGGCTTTATTAAATACCCCCCTCAGTCCTTTCTTGAAGAGCTATGAACCTCTGGGTGATTGCTTTATTTACTTTCAGTTGTTGTTGTTGGTTGGCTTTTTGTTATATAGTAACACTTCTTTAAAAGTCTTTATTTACCTTTTCTACATGTTGTTAGTTTTTAATAGCAATCTCTAGTTACTGAAACAAAATTTTCTTCAGCACCACTTATCAGCTAACCCACTTGTTTATTTGTGGTAAAAACACACTCTTGATTTTTTTTCAGCCACTGGCATCTTAAACAACTTTAGTTTTTTTCAAAAAAGGCCAAAAAAGTTCTAGCAAAGTAATTTCACAACACAGAACTTTTAACATTTAGTTTATAATATAACTAAATGATTACCACTTTCACCGTCACGAGGACATATTTATGCTAGTGTATTAACAGAACTTTTGTTGTCATGAAGGACTCTGTGCTAAATTTAAAACAGAACTTTCATCATATGCATAACATCTCATTGTAAGTCAGTCTAATCAAATAATGACTCCTTGAAAGTGACATTTAAACAGAAATTAAGGAGAGTATTTTTGTGGGGGTGTGTGGACCATGAACCACCACGTGAGGGCCTTTACCTTCCTTTCCGTTCACATAAAGACAACCCCACCGAGGATCTAGCAGCTTGGGCAATGGTGCAAATTTCAATTAGTTTTTTTTTTTTTTCATTGTGAACAAATAACATTGAGTTATTATATTCTTGCTTTCATTAAATGGGTGATTAGACTTGCTGGATGGTATTGGTAATGAGTCAACACTTGTTTCCCTGAGATGTGTTCCTAAGGTTTAACTGTTAATTAAAAAAAACCTAAAAACAGTTATTACACAGAGTGCATGAATTGTTGCATAATGCTATGCAATGATATGTACTCTATCAGATTATTTGGTGGTGCATGGGGAAATCTTCTTCAATGGGTTTGGCAGTTTAGCTCTGGGTTCAGAGGCTGTCATATAAAATATATGAGCTACGAATGTAAATGTTTAATATGAAACAAAGTTGGGTTGATCAGCAATCTCTGGACACAGTGACATAAGTCTGGAGTTATTTTTATTCCACTAGAAAGATATTCTAAAAGTTAAACAGCAGTTAGATTTCAGCAACAATAACATAAGAATACTTTGTCTAAGTTGGTGCAGTTCTTTTTCTTAAGTCAGTGTACAAATGATTAACATTTTATGTGCCTGTTTTATGATGAATATTTGCTGTTGTCTTTCCACTAGTGTAACTATGCATTAAAGAGAAGATTTTTTTTTTTCTGGGAAGGGTGCTTTGAATGTTGAGATATGACTGCACACATCTAGAACTGCCCAAATGGAGTAGAAGGGAATAGTTTATTCAGAGAAATTTTAATTTTGGCTCCTCTGTAAATAGTCACACTCTATATGCTCCCTTATAGATTTTAATTGCTTTGTACCTAGACCGAGTTATTTTACTTTTACAAAAGATGTTTTATTTAACTCACATAAAAGAAGAATACAATATTCTTTTTAAAATCCTGACGTGTGTACTCTAAAGTAAGGAAGCCTGGCCAAAATGCATGCATTTCATTATTTTCATAACAACTATATAATAATGTCCTCCCTGCAGTCACATGGGTTTCCTCTGAGTGCTCCGGTTTCTTCCCACATCCCAAAGACATGCTGTAGGTGGATTGGACACTCTAAATTGGCCCTAGGTGCATGTGTGTGCCTTCTGTGGAAGGTTGCCACCGGGCTGGCAACTCAACACCGTAAAAACTCCACTGCCAATCATTCTGTGGTCCGTTGTTCCACTGTGGCAACCAGTAACTAGGAAAAGCCAAAAGAAGAAGAAGAATACGGTTACTAACTGTCCGTAAAACAAGATTGTTCTTTGTAGAATTAAGTATATTTATCTTCAAAAATAACAAATGGTATCAAAGTTTAGCAGGAGAAACACACTGTATATTCAAACTAACAATTGCATTTTTTGTTCGAATATATTTGACTTTTTTTCAAAAAGCATTTTACATTTCTACAATGTTTTTATGTACTTAGCCATTTAGTTATAGATTTAAAAACGGGAATGCCATATTTATGAAACCATTTGACCTTTCACCTAAGTAATGTGGAAACGACTTAATTTTAGCGTGCGCTCAACATCTAGTCTGATTATTTGCTTGAATTTCTGCTTACAGTACAGGTTTTTGAATACAGCAAGTTTTCACATATTTTAACCTGTTTTAGAATGTTTGAACAATGGCTGGACACAACCTAATGTGCAGTTTATTCTAGTTATTCTCTCACTTGCTCTCCTTTTATTTGCCTCTGCTACTCTGGATGTAACTTATTCTCTCTCTCTCTCTCTCTCTCTCTTTTTTTTGAAAATTCTTTATTTAACATACAAATAAAAGAAAATCAGTCCAAACACATGTACATACACAATCCATCCAACAGACAGCAAAAAAAAAAAACAAAAAGAGGAATAAAGCTAGTTTTACAGTTGTTAAACCCTTTTCCTTTGTGCAGCAACTGGAAAAATTTAAACAGTGGATGCTCATTATTGGTTTCAGAATGAGAGTTGTCTTTGTATACCTTCCACCTCTTTTCTTGAATAATAGTAACAAAATATTTTCATATGTCCATTGCAAAAATAGTTACTGATATTCCCTCATTATGCTTATTTTATATCTGTCACATTTTCTTTGGTTTTGTGTCACTGACTGTAAAATGTCATTATCAGTTGCCCTAGAGTTCCTATGTCCTCTCTTCTTTTCTGAAATTTAACAATATTCTGCTCTAAAAATATTCTACTTACTTCAGTGGTGCAGTGTTTAACATTGTCACCTCCCAGCAATAGGTTCTCTGGTTTGATTCTTGGCTGGGGTGACTTTTGTATGGAGTTTGCATGTTCTTGCATTCACGTGGGTTTCCTCCAGGTACTCCAGTTTCCTCACACAATCCAAAGACATGCGTCTGGAGCATTTCTCCCTGGGCCTCCACTGAAAATAGACTTTGTCCTAGTTGGACTTTCCCAGCCAACAAAATGATAAATAAATAAATAAATAAATAAATAAATAAATAAAAAATGTGTTTTAGAATAGATTATGTTCTATGAGTAATAGTAATCAATAGATCTTTTACTTCAGAAATACTGTACGCCTCTGGGCTATATACTGGGAAGTAATTATCTTGACCATGCTGATTCAACCAGTACAGTTTATTCTACTCGAAAACCAGGCATTGGTGCCCATCTTTTCTTTACATGTCTTCAGGTCTTCTTCAGAAGATATTCTATTTCCTGTATAACTTCTTTCATTTATTTAATTGACTGCAGTTATTAAAAGCATAATTGAAAACTAAATATGCAGATGTCATTTTTAACCTTTGGGAGTGATGTACTAATTTAGGAGGTCTTTACCCCACAAAATTAGAAAAGCTTGTCATTTTGCTAATATCCATTTAACAGGTACTAGTCTCATAGCTTTCTATTTGTGGAATTTAAACCTCTGCACTACTCCATTAGCTGAAGATATAATGAAAGTTTTCCTTTTGTAAGGCATTCATAAATCTGTTAAAACTGGTATAATAAGAAAGTATTTGATTGACAGCTATTATCAGTTGTACTATTCTGTGGGTTTTCAGATTTAAATGTGAACCACTAATGGCAGACTCCAGCACTATACAAGTAATACATCAGATATATCAACATAAAAGAAGAAAATTATCAGTAAATAGTACACCTTCTTTATTACACAGCTTTAATACAATATTGTAAGCCCTTTCAAAAATATATTTCACTGGAATTTAGTCTAGAGGGACAATTATATGATCCCCTCATGACAGTCATCATGTAGTCCTGAGTTTGAAGCCTTCTTTCACAGATTACTGTACATATTTGAGCAAATCATCTAAATAGTCATTGCCCCAAGGTTACGTGTGAAATGAGGCAGTTGTGCCTATTTAACTTGCCTGGTTAAGAAATAAGATTATAAAATAACCACAACTGATAGCAATTATTCATTTAATGCTTCAATATGTTTGTTCTTAACAGTAGATTAAAACTAATAACTTTTTAAGACTAGGGTTAAATCACAGTATTATTAGGAATGATCTTTTAGTTTATGATCTTTCACTTCGGACATAAGAGGTATTATCCAAACTCCCACCACCAGAGGACAAGTACAATAGTTCCAGTGCTGAAAATAACATAAACATAGCTTGACTATTATTGGATGAACAGTCTCTACAGATGTTAATCTTACATGTTCTTGACTATTATTGGATGAACAGTCTCTACAGATGTTAATCTTACATGTTCTACAACTGAAAGTCTAGAATGTTCATCAGTTAAGGCAGGGAAGTATGCTAGCCTATATAATATATTATAAAATCCACTACTCTGACCTATAATTTCTATCAGATTGTGCTAACTGCACAAGAACAGTTACACGTTTTTCCTGCATTTTTCATGTAATTGTCTAGTACAGTTTATAATTACTTAACATGGGCTCAATTAACTCACATAGTTGCAGGATAATTAATTTTATCATTCTCTAATGCTTTTGAGTTTACTAAAATGAAATGAGATTTTGGGCTACTTCATTAAATATTTTAACAAAGTAACTGTAATTATTCTTTTTCTGCCTTTCAATAAATAACTACCATTAGCTGATATTTTGAAATAATTTTTTTGGTGTTCATGTGGGCTTCCGTAAAGATATACGTAAAATGGCTCAAAAATCAAATAACAGTAAGAACATCTCTTTCAGTTTGAACTTATACATAGTACCCTTCCTAGTATCTCACTGACCTTTTTTCAAGGAAAGCTAAAGTGGAGTTTGTACTTTACAGAACTTGGCCAGGGCACTAGGGAAATTCCGTTACTCTTTTTGATATATGTCATGGGATAACGCACATGTTATAATATATCTATCCACATTTAACACATCTCAAGTTGCTCGTAAGCTGGATACAACCTAATGGAAAGTCAGGCTGATCTTCATTTTAACAGATTACCAATTACATGCCATGGTCAACTAGATGTACTTTTCTGCCAGAATCACATTACCCTTGTGTGAGGGAAATGTTATACAAATTCACTCTTATATGGTCCCATTAAAAAGACGTGTGAGTTGCTATGTATCTGGGACCTAGCTTACTCAAAGAATTGCACTGTGAATGACATATTTAATAGATTGTGTAAGCTCTCAATGAATGGTGTTTAGTGCTAGAGCTAATTGTTTCCAATACAATTTATAATATGTTTTCTTCTACATGTTCCAATTATAGCAAATGTGGCTAATTGTGCAACTCAGTGTATATGGACTGAGTTTTTGATGTTGTCCTGATTCCTTTAATTTGTGACAAATTCTCAGCATATTAATAAGATTCTAATATATTAAGCATACTTATCTCCATTTTAAAAACTTTATATCATTAATCCTCCTTCTACGTGATGCTTTATTTGATACTATAAATCCTTGCTTATTCTAGCATGTCCTGTCCATTCTCTATTTTATTTCTACCCTTTTCTCCTCCTTTTGCTGTTTATCTGTCTTCACCTGTATCTCATGGGTCTGCCTTCAAGGGGCTATGCTGATAGATCATCAGAGGCTTACACCATAGTCTGCCTTTTTCGACAGATTATAAAGTAATTGACAAATTAGTCTCTTTCATCATCACAACTATATCTGATATAATTATAAATACTTATGTGAAAACAATTCCAGAATATGCATTTTTGTTTTTTTTCCACATCCCATTTCTCCATTTATATAATAATTCAAATTACAAAGCATTTCCACAAATGAAAAGCTGCATTATTTATAACCCACAATTTTCATAAACTCTCTCTCCCACCCCCTAGCACTCCTATATTCCAGACTCATTTAACACTACATCAGGTAGTTTGTATAATAAATAAGTGACTTCATTAATACTCCCGTTCCAAAAGCAGTCCTAGAAATGTTAAACTGCAGCATTATAACCTGCAGCTTTCACAAACTTTCTAATATCACTTTTATATTTAAAACTCACCTAAGACTGCAAGAGTCAAACTCTGTATCAGGGGCCTGTTTCAAATAGCCAACTACATAACATGCATTCATAGTTTTCTTTATAAACAGTGTCACTTTTTTTAAGCTTAAACATTTGGGGTGCAGTAAAACATCCTAGATACACAATATACCTAAATCTGTTTCAAAGTGCTCAAAAGGACTATTTTTGTTCCCAGATCATAAAAGTGGGATAACAAAATTGTGTGAACTAATGTAGATGAATGAATAAATGCATCATAACAAATGCTATAGCAATCCCATTTAAATCAAACCTAAAGAAAAACCATTTTCAGCACAGAGTGCTAACCTCTTATTAGAACAATTAACTGCTTTACTGCATGCCAAGAACCCTCATTCAGTCTAAAAAGAATTATTTTAGATATATTAATATACTCTGTTCCATGTGTACACATTTGACTCTGTTTTGAGTATCCTGTTAGAAATCCCTTTTCATCATAACATGCACAGTATTGATAAATGCCAGTACTTCTGTCAATCTGATTAAAATGCTTTTAATACTAGATCATTTTCCAAGATCACACTTCTCAACATGTTCTCTTTGCCTTCAATTATTCTAGTTGGCTGAAAATGGAGCGGTATCTTACAAAAACTTAGAACAGCTTCTGCACTTTTAACTTGTGATTGAAAGGAATTCTGCAGGGTAGTGTTCATGCATTTGCTAAGGCCTGCTAATGCTGAGCTGTGATTGGTCATTTTGATATTACTGCATGCTTTATTGGTGGTAGTATTGTGCACCTTTGATCCTGTTTGAGGTGCACATCATTGCATACCGAAGCTGAATTTTGCTAAACTGAACTGCCTTTGATTTTAATAACATCAGTGACATGACTGCTTAGATTAGACTTGAGTACTTTATCTGACTGGATTGCATTGTTGCTGGCTGATTTGCTTTACAAAGCCATAAAGCAGTTTCTGCAATTATGGATCCAATGTATGTTAGCTGGCAGGCCAACCCGCTTTGCTAGAGATGGGTTGCAACCATCTCTGTATGGCTTCCTTATATTCTTCAAGATATTTTCTGACCCCTCCCCATAGTGCCTTTTTAAGCATAATCAGTCTCTTACTTCTGCCAATTATACAAATCAAAATCAGGTATTTAACTGTGCTGCACTGCTCAGTGCTATAAGCCTAAATAAAGATACCTACCTCTTGAGGTCTGTCTAAACTTTGAAAACACTGACACAGGTATAGTCAAGGAAATATAATTCCAAATTACTGAAAACACTGCTTCTGCTACCTGGTTGTATTGTCTACCACTCCTTTAGTGCCTCAGATGAGGATGGTCTTGCTTCTAGTAGAGCTGTATCAGTTTTTATTCATAATCACCATAATCTCACACCTACTTCAGGAAGATAAAGACCTGTAATGTATACATATCTTTGTAACTAGATATGCATCCACCTTTCATATCATGACCATCTCCAGGACTCTATGTATAATGCCCATAGCCTTTGCAGACTACTGTAACAAATTTTAACCATCCAGAAAATACAATGAATCTTAAGGGATTTCAAATTATTCAACTATAAACTTTTTAACGTATACCATTTGTCCCTGAAAATCATCAGAGCTGACTCCCTGAACCAATTAGTGCCTATCCCTACTGGAAACAAAAAAAAACCTGTAGATCTGATTTAATCAAATATGGTCCACCCCTCAATGGACAAATGTGACCATTGTCTCATGGTATTTTCCATAAAATCACTGCCAAAGATGTCATTGAATCTTACTGTCTTCAAAGACTTCTCCATTGCAACCTTTCAGGAGCCAGCTACAGTTATTATGAAGTTCAGTGGTTCCCTACCACATGAGGACAGTTACCCACAACATTTGTGACTACTTTTTATCTTTACCCATACTAAGCTTCTGCATTGAGTTCTTTGTCCTATTCATTATAAATATAATGCTTCTTTCAGAAATAAATCCCACTGCTGAAGCACTGCATAACAAGCTCTATAACAAGTGGAACGATCCTCATTTCCCACAGCTCTAAAAGTGACGTCAAAATAGTAAACAAAGAACTTATTGAGAAGTTCACTCCTAGCAAGGCCATGGATAAGCTTAATGTTGTTAGCATTTGCCATCTTTGTTATAGATCAAGTTAAAAAGAATGCTAGAGGGGGCAATATAAATGGACAATTAGAAAACAGGATGTTGAGATGGCAGGTTTGTTTAGAGGCTGATAAATAACAGGACTAAATGATATATATATATATATATATATATATATATATATATATATATATATATATATATATAAATCACTATATTATTTTAATATATTAATATAAAATCCTTAGTTTAAATATATCAATTTAAGTATTTTTTTAATTTTAGTTGTAGTATTTATTTGTAATGTTGAAAGTTTGGTGATTTTTAAAGCAATATATCAGCAAATGTATTAATTTATTCATGAATGGATCTGCTGTTTTCAGTCATGTGATTGTAATGGAATGGTATTAAGTATGTTGTTATTTTGTGTTGAGTTAATAAATAAATGAAAACTCTTAATACAATGTTGACTAAACTGTAAATTTAGATTAAGTTCATGTCTCACATCAATACCAACCTAGACTCATAAGGTATGATAGGTACACTTACATACATATTTAGTTTAAATGTTTCCTCTCAGTCCCCTCCATGCTTTCTCGGTGACACCACCAAATTATCAACCTCCCATTATGACCACAAAACAAGTTTTAGGTGCCATGTGTTCAGATAACATGCAAGGCTGTTTTCTTGCTAGTATGAAACACTGCTTCACTAACCCTGTTTTGGACCTATTTAACCTCAGCCTCTCAACTGGCTATGCCCTACATGCCTAGAGATCAGCTATAGTGGTCTTTCATCACAGGGATGGCCCAGCCACTGACCCTGGGAACAAAAGGACAATTAGCCTTCAGACTCACATGTATTTTAATGGAATGTATCATCCTATAAGTCAAAACGTTGGATCTCTATAGCTTAAAGTCCCTCAAACCTGACCAGTTTGGCTTTGTGAAAGTCAAATCCTGATTATATAACCTGGTTAGTTTCTCTGAAAGAGTATCTGAGGTTCTAAATAAAGGCATAGTGGTATGCAGCACTTTCCTGGCCTTGGCTAAGGCCTTTTATACTATCTGATATTATGGAATCATTGACATACTTACTCAACTAAAAATTAACTTCTCCATTAATTGTTTAATAACAAACTGTTTAATTGGCAGAACTCATTATTTTAGAGTAGCTGACATCCTTTTTCCTAAAAGACTCTTCTCTTATGGTGTACCCCATGGGTTATTTCTGGGACTATTCTTTCAGAAGTTCATAGTTTCATAGGTATATACTATTCTAACAGTACTTTTCCATTATCAGGGCAACAGTGTCAACATGATCCTTCAACTGTAATCCGCTTCTTTGACATAATCTATTGACCAGATAGTCTCGTAATTTTGATATCTGGTTAACAAATATGTGAAAGAAGTAGATTGCAGCTGAACGGTCGTGCAGAAACTGTTCTCCTGATATCTTACACAGAGAGAAATACATACACAGATCTCTTCAGACAGAATGTGTTCATTATTAGCTATTGGTTGCAAAGACGTCTGACAATAGAAATCATGGTGTCGTTGAGTGAATGCCAACTTAACACTGTCACATCGTTGATGCTTTCTGCTTTCAAACTGATTTCTGTCCTGTAAGGGGCTACTGCAAAGTTGTTCATATCAGCTGTGGATGGCTATGTACGTGTTTTTTTTTTTTCCGAAGTACTTGCAAAACATAACACTTGGGATTGGGCTTATGCTTCACATGACATGTTTACTAGCTTTGTGAAATAAAACATACATGCATTTATATATACAACGGTTGTTCACCTTGTCAAGGAATCCTTCTCAAAGCAGTAGATGATGCTTGAAAAAAAGAAACCGCGTACTAACTACCAAACAGTTGTTTCTAGGATGACGATCGCATCCTTTTACCTGTGACTGCATGTGCACGCCAGGTGTATTTCTACATTTCTATTTTGTGATTATGGAGAAAAGGCTTCACATCCTCAAGATCTTTTTTTTTTTCAACTATTCTTTTAATGGGCAAACAACATCAATGTGGTTGATGACCTCTAAATACTGTGTGTTGCCATGCATTTCCGATGTTAATCCCAACACGTTTTAATTAAAATAATAATATTAATTAATTAAACTTACATGTATAGTATGTATCCAAAAGAAAAATACCTGTTATATTTTACAATTACCTAGTCAATTCATCAGAAAACCACATGAAAAGACACTACATTCGCAGATGTCTAACCGCATTTCAACTGTTGCCCTGATAACGGAAAAGTACCATTCTAACAACCACCATGGCTTGTATAAGCCTAGCTGTGTAACCCAACCCAATTGTGTCCCTATATAACATGAACATTAGAAGAGTACATTAGTTAGGACATTTCTAGAGGTTTTATGGGGGGGTATGTTAGTTTGGGTATTACTATCTGCTCTGTTTATCAGAGGTATGGTGGCCAGACACAGGTGAATTTCCAATATCCAATCCATTGGCCAAGGTTATGCTTAAAATAGGATTCGGGATGAACTCGGATTCATAATGATGGGGTGTCTGTTCCAGAACATGGGATCATCTGAAATACATATCTGCCTAACCAATGTGTCTTATTTTTGTCAGAAGCTAAATTTAAATCCTTGGATCTCGTTCATCTAATGCAGTTCATTTTATGTGTGTGCAAAAATTCCATCAGAGCTGGATATAAGCTTGCCTTGTATGCCAGGCATAGATCGCCTCTTAGTAACCTGTATAAGATTTGAGTATAGAGATAAGGCTTTAAGGCAAGCTATATAGGACAATCTGTTTATACTTTGGAGTCCTCTAGTAAAGAAACTTTGTGGGTGTTATGCCTGTTGCACACATCTGGTCAAATACACGCCAAAGGGGGGAGGGGGTATAATACTCATGGGTCTGATAAGGGCTGAATAAAGTGGCATTATTACTTCCTTGGACCTGGATGCCAAACTTTTATTTATAAGCTAGGTTATATAGAATGATTGTTTTACTACCTTGTCCATATGTTGTCCAAAGGTCAGACTGTTATCTATGTATGTTCCCTGATCCCTGACTATTGAGTGAACCCTTAGGTGATGAGCCAGAGATTTTTTTTTTTTTGCCTGGCCTGGATATTGACAGCATTTCATCTGATACATTTCTTCTACCTGTATACTTTCTACTTATTTGTCTAGCAGTCTGTCTGGTTTGGCACCAGGAAATGTTTTATCCATAAGTGACTGCATAGTTAAGCATACAGACTTCGTAGTCACCAGACGTGACAATAACTGTATGACTGCAAGCGATCTGTCTGGTGCCTAAACCCATGATGTGACAAAGCACCTCAAGGCCCTTAGACCAGTAAAAATATGACAGTGACTTTGTAGTGGTCCAAGTGGGTCTGTGTGACATGAGAAGCTGCTACCCAAAAGGACATGCAGATGGACATGATGCCACTTGCTATGCAAGTGTTAGAGAGAGGAAAGACACTAGTATTGAGTAGTATATTGCCTTCACCAAGAATAATGCCAAGATACCAAGACAATATAATTAACTAACTTTTGGCTAAGAACTTGGTGTCATCCTAAGGGGATCCAGTTGTGTCTGGCTGGAATTGAATGGCAGAAAAGACGTCCTGTATTGCCAGAGATGGCTTACACCTCTCATACCGGGGCACCTGCATGCTGTCTAAATCCTGTTCTGTCCACATAGTGCCTTTATTTTAGGCAGACTCCCTTACTGGGCATGTCTACATAAACTCAGACTCAAATTTGGATAATATCCTGGTGGCAGTATTCAGTGATAGGAGATTAATTAGAATGACACTCGACCTTGACACCACCTTGCAAATCAGACACATACATATTTGTGCATTTTAAGGCATGTTTTTATTGTAGTGATATCAGTCCTTCTGTACCAGGGTTCTATAGCAGAGTTCTACATCTGCCATGCCTTCAGGCTCTTGGGATCTATGGGTGAGTACCTCTAGTTGTCAGAAATACCATCAGACAACACCACAATGAATTACTCAGCTCTAAAATGGAACCTTTGAAGATCCATTTACTAGTTACAGACCCCCATCAATGCCCCCCAAAATCATGGGAATTACCCCCCAAAATAATGGGAATTACCTTAATACCATGAACAAGTTAAATGTCAGACAAAATAACTTTTTGCTAGAGGAGTTCAGTTACCCAAGCAATGACAGACTTCAATTGGCTTAGCTTGTGGTGTCAGTCCAGGGGGATCCAGTATCTATCAGCCTGGGAAGACAAGGTCAACAGGCCATGCTGGTTTGCCAGAGATGGTCTGCAACTTTCTCCTCTAGGCTTTAGGATACTGGCAAAAGATCTTGCCTCCCCATACTATCTTTTTAGGCAATGTCAAAAGAACCGAATTTCTGAAATAACAAAATTCACTTGTGACAAACTCAAGGTTCTGCTGCTTAATACTAGGAGTCTAAACATGAAACTCCACTCCCTGGAAGCACTCCTCACCTTGGAAGATACTGACATCTGTGCAGTCACTGAGACATGGTTCACGGCTGCAGACAGCACCCTACTCATGCAAAGCTACAATGCTTCCACAAGTTCAGACTTCAAAATAAGCATGAAAGAACCAAAGGTGGAGGTGTATCCATCTTCATTAAAGCCAAGTACACCCTGAGACTGGTCAAATAGCACAGCTCTCTCAAACTACTCCATGCCCAATTAACTATAGGCACAATACCCTACCACATCATTGGTCTCCTGCCATGAACCAAGAAAAGCAGACCATCTGCCTGAACTTACTGGAGTCACTCAGCATACAGTCCAACACCATAGTAATGGGAGATTTCAACTATTCTTCATCAACTGGGTAACATACTTGAGCATGAACATGCTCAAACAGAAGTTCCTAGACTTTATCAATACAAATGCTTTGGAACAGATAGTCTGCATCCCCACAAGGGGCTCATATGTCCTAGACATAATACTCATCAAGATGGGAGGGGGTCAATGCACTCCCCCCTATCTGATACCCTGCCTGGTAAGGTTGGACCATGAATCAGTCTCTTTAAAGTAACTATTGAACATGTCACCACCACAGCCGCACAAAAACTAAAAATGTTTCCAAAGTAAATTACAGCCTACTAAGCAATGGTATAAAAGGTTTTATACCCCCCAACCACAGACAACAATGATTCCTATGCAAGGGTCTGCACAAACAGACTCAGCATTACCTGACTGGATTAAAACCAGGTCCTCCCAAAAAAAAAAAAAAAAAAAAAACAAGCCACCCTGGTGGACCTCAAGTATAAATAGGTTATATAACAAAAGGGAAAAACTGATGTCTAAGAACAAGAGGGAACTGACTCAGCAGAGGAAGACTTCCCTTCACAGCTTGAACAAGCAAATCAGAAATCTTGTAAAGTCCTTTAAAGTTAATTACGAAGCTAAAATATCATCTCTCTCTAAGGTTAGTTATAAGACATTCTTTAACTACATCAGAAACCTAAAAGTGAATGCCCAGCTATGTGACAAACTAGTAGTAGATGTTGCCACTCATGCCATACAGGAGGAATTTGCCAACCTGCTAGCTGACGGATTTGGGACAAACGTCATCCCCCTTTCCCCACTAGCCATACCCCAAAGCAAACCCGACATCAGTCCACTGCCTAGTATCTCTAGAGATCAGGTAATATCTGTGCTTTCCAAGGCTAAAAACATCGCCTCAATGGAACCAGATAACATTCCAGGTTGATTATTAAGCAACTAAAACAGGACCTGGTGAACCCACTTGGCATTCTCTTTAACCATAGTCTGAGAACTGCCTTTGTTCCAAAAGAGTGGAGAACAGCAGCAGTAATCCCCTTCCACAAAGGGCGGGGGCATCAATTGACCCTAGGAACTATAGACTCATAAGTCTAATCAGCCTCATCTGCAAGGCCATGAAAACAATCATCATGGACTTTATCAGCAAGGATATTGATGACCTTCAAACTCTAGACCCGACTCAGCCTGGCTTTGTTAAGGATCATGCTTATTAAACCTAGTAGACTTCCTTGAGAAAGTCACCAAAGCCCTGGAATAAGGCAAGATAGTGCATACTGCCTATCTTGACCTAGCCAAGGCTTTTGCCACAACCCCCCCCATTCAGGTATCATTGAGAAACTCTCCCAGCTGGGGATTAACCCTTACGTCACTAGATGGATAGCCAATATGCTCACCAACAAAACACATACTGTCAAAGATGGTGACTTCACCTCTACCAGTAGACTCATTACCAGTGGCATACCACAAAGATCTGTGCTGGGCCCTTTACTGTGTGGAATCTATTTCTGGGAAGTCCAGGCTAAAGTCAATGACCTTTGGCTTACCAAGTTCATGGATGATTACAAATTGGATGCAATCACTGAGTCCCCCCAATGATGTTAACATATATAGGAGGGGCTAACACAGACAAATGACGAGAGTCAAAGCCACGGTCTAAAACTAAATGCAAAAAAATGCATTAATATCTCTTTTGGCAAATCAGAATTCCATGTTAATTATAATATTGACAACTCCCCTTAATTTCAAACTCAGTGGAGCAAGGTCTGAAAACACAAGTAGATAGCAATCTGAACTTCAACCACCAAATTTCCATGGTGGTAAGGAAAGCCTTCTACTTTGCGCATCTCATAAGTAAGGACATCGCATCCAGGTCAAAGGATGCTATAACTCTACTGTACTTGACCCCCATCAGACCATTAACTGAGTATAATGCTCCCTTCTGCATGTGCCTCACCAGACTCCTGCAGCAGCTGGAGAGACCACAAAGATTTCTCACCAAGAAAATACAGGGCCTCCAAGCCATGATTTACATGGATAGACTGAAATCCCTGTCACTGTACTTTGTATCATATAGGCTACTGAGAGGCGACTTCTGCCTGACCTACAGGGCAGTCACTGACCCTGCCCTGATGGATATGCTGCACATACACAAGTCAAATGACACAAGAGTTACTCACTCTAGGGGTCTTAACCTACACTGTGACACTAACAGAACATGTTGGAAAGACAGATATATCTTCAAATGATTGTGGTTACTAAGGAATCAACTTCCAATTCATGTGAAGCAGACTTTCTCACTGACTCTGTTCAAGCACAACATGGAAAAATGGATGGGAGTCCCCAAATTCACCACAGGGGTGGCACCTGTGTCTCTCACAGATAGGAGTTGTTGGTGTTTATCATAGACACACCCTGCGAATTATGTCCATCTAACCAAGGATATTTGAGGCAACTCAGGAATAACATGACTAGGCTTGTAAGGGCTTTAGGGCAACTAGCTTAGTAACCTCCTATGAACCTATAAACCTATTATTAATAAGCATACCTACACCATGGATATGCTCACTGTTTCCTAGACTTTAATGCCAATGTACTAGATCAAATTGCAAAATTATCCAATAGAGGGCTCAGTATTAACCTAATCCTTAACAACCTTGCCTCCACTTATACCTCGCCATGCATCTCCTCATCACTGGTTAAATCTGACCAGAAATGTAATTACCTCCTCTGTCAGGCCAAGTGGCACCATCCCTCTACCAACTGAGACCATCTTTAGGAACTTCTTCAAGGCATACCTACTTATAATCCTGGACCTAACAGAAAAGGATGCCACATCCAAATTTATTTTTTACCAACATTTAAACTGCTGCTTAGAAAAGTCAGTACCCATCCACCTTTATATAATGAAACATTTAGGAAGAAAACTGTCTTGTGGAAATCCTGCACTAATGCACCATGTAACACAAGAAGAAACATGAAAAGTTGTAAAAAATCGGTATCCCAATATTTTGGGACCACACTGAAACATGCTTCTAAGGAATGTAAAAGCAATAATAGAAAATTTGGTTAGAAATACCAAAGCAAACTACAAATATTTCTTCAGTTATAACAGTAATTTTAGGAGTTATGTCCAACAATGCAGTGAGCTTGTTTATAATGATATTACATATCCCAGTCACATGGATATGGGCAATATATTAGCAACTTTTCCCTACCTACCCAGATTGCTGACCCTAGTAATTCAGAAAATGTATTTTCCCCTGAAATCACTTTGGATAAAGTCCTAAAGTCCATATCAAAGACTAAAAATAATTCTTCCATGTGAGCCGACAACAAACCAGACTCCAGTTTCAAGGAGCTTATTGACAGGGTTTGCACTGTTACCTTGAAAACTTTCAGTGTGACTCTCCTATACAAGGGTGGCCCCTGTATGGATATGGGCAGTAATAAGGCCAACTGGTCTAGATCCCAATAAGTTTGGTTTTGTAATGGGACAATACTGTGTTCTGAACCTAGTGTGCTTCTTTAAAAGGTTACTGAGACTGGACAGTGGTCAGTCTTGATCTAGCAAAAGGTTTTGACATCATCATCACCCTGTTATTGTTAAAACAATTAGACAAGCTTGATGCAAATACCTGTATTATCCAGTGGATTGTAGATTGGCTATCCATCATATCCCAAGTTCTAAAAGTTGCTATTACCCTCTTTGAACATAAAATTTTAACCAGCGAAGTACTACAGGGATCAGGGCTGGGTCTTATCTTGTAGAGCATTTAGTTTGCAGAAATCCAGTTCAACAATCCCACAATTGTGGATGACCAAGTTTGCCAATGACTGCAAGGCGGACACGGATCTGCTCTTCATTGATATTAAACTGCTCCAACAAGAGTTGGAATGTGCACATGCTTGGTGCACTGAAAAGACAGTCAATTTAAATGCAAAAAATTCAATGTACTTCTAAAAAGCTGTTCCCACCCCACATTATAAATGGTAAACCTCATCAGGCAGACATAGTCATAGTAGGTACTTATTTGCACAACTTTTGTTCATTCAATCATAATGATTACATTATAGCCAGGAAATCCTTCTGTTTGGCCTAGTTTATTTCCAGAGAATATCTTCATGATTCAGAGAAATCCCCCTCCTACAGTAATCTTCCCTTATCAGTTCCATCAATTAAGAGAATGAACCCGCAGTGGTATGTAGAAATCAAAGCATATAGCTCAGATAGAAAGGCCACAGAGATTCTTTACCAAGAAATGAAAGGACTTAAAATGTTTAACTGTCCTTGTAGATTAACACAATTCTACAAATGCAAGCTGCTCCAATGTGATTTGCATCTCACATTTTGAGAAATTAGACAATCCTGATTGACCTCTTTTTCTTTGCAAAAGCAATAGATCCACAAACACCAATACTAGGGTCTTAAATCTACACCACAAAGAAACAAGACTCACTGGAGAGATTGGTTCCTAACTGAATGCATTTCCAACCAATCGAATGTCTTATCACTGCAGGTCAAAGAAGGTACATCTTTGACTACCTTAAAGGTTGGCCTTGATGATTGTATGGGCAGACACAAATTTACACCAGGATTGTCATGTCCAGCCCTACTTAATTTAGGAGATTAGCGCTATTAAGTTTGTGAAACGTGAGGCACAAACGTTTAAGCATGTCTTCTTAAAGGTATATTCATCTGGGCATCTTATGGGACTCATGATCGCTTGACTACTATCACTCCTATGTTGCTATGGTTCTGTAAATGTTTAATCGTGTCTTCTTAAAGGTATATTCATCTGGGCATCTTATGGTACTCATGATCGCTTGCCTACTATCTCCTATGTTGCTATGGATCTGTAAACGTTTAAGCGTGTCTTCTTAAAGGTATATTTATCTGGGCATCTTATGGTACTCATGATCACTTGCCTACTATCACTCCTATGTTGCTATGGATCTGTAAACGTTTAAGTGTGTCTTCTTAAAGGTATATTCATCTGGGCATCTTATGGGACTCATGATCGCTTGACTACTATCACTCCTATGTTGCTATGGATCGGTAACTTAAATTTCACCTTTTATCAAATTCCTCAGCTCTTTACGGACATGATAATAAGTACACTGCTGTGTCTGGGCCTATAATGATCTTTGTAAATGACTACCTGGTATGAATTTATGAGCCTATGAAACTAGAAAGTACAGGAACAAGAAGTGAAGCTCAGAGAAAATGATCATGAAATGTGCGCTAGAGTCACTCACGCCACTCGTCTGAAGAAAAAAAACAGTATCAAGCCCTGTAGAAAAATCAAGCAATGTACAATAACTGCAGTAAAATGAAAACAAAGTAAAACATTGAAGATATAATAATAACTAAAACGAGAGTGCTAAATAATTTATTGCAATGGAAGAGCACATGGGCACAATCTAAATAGTAAACCTTGACAAAATCAAAGTGAGAAGATATGGCATATATTAAAAATTAGTCAGAAATTCTAATGATAAAATGTAGCAGCCAGTAAAGTAGAAAAGAGGTAACCAGAATCAAAGGATATTCTAAAGTTAGCAAGACCATGTGGTTTAGCCAAATCAAAATGTATCTACTGGGGAACAGTGGAGCAATCATATTTAGAAACTCAGTATATGGAAAACTTACAAGATAAGCAGAGCAGGTAATCAGTTCACAAAATGCTAATAAAACAACAGGATATAAAATGAGTTCACTCATATCTGTGTTTGGATTTCAGAGAGTCCTAACATTGGAGGGTGGCAAACAAACAGCAAGATGGCAGAAGCTAAAATGGACTAATAAATCAGTCAACCGAAGGGGATGGAGGAGAAAGAAAGAAAAAAAAATCATTGTTGGAGTTTGCAGACAACTTTCCTTAAATATTTTGGTAATCATGCAATTCTGACAGCATGCTTTGAGGGTGCTGACCAATATGACTTATCTTAAAAGCATGTAAACATCTCATTAAATAGTACTTCTATCTGCAAAGGTAAAAAAGTAAAGTCAATGCTGAAAAAAATCACCATGGAAAAAAGATTCACAGGTGGTGTGCTTTCCAAAAAAGAAAAACAAATTCTTCAGCAGTAACAGAACTATTGCATTTTGCTTCTATATAGTATATAGAATAGCCATGGGGTATTCTTTTGTAAAAAAAAAACATGGCACAAAAGTGGCCATTCACAAATGGCCCATACTGTGCAAGTAGTCAACAACAAGAAATTCTGGCAATGACAGGAAAAAGCAAACAAAACATTCAAATAGAAAGAATAAATGTTACAGTAATAATAATAAGGTCTAAACCAACAGTGGAGAGTAATTTTCTCAAATGTAATGTGTGTGGATTATCAAAAGAGGGTATGTCTGCACATTCAGCATTTGATAAATAAAAACTGAGGAATCATTAAGTAACAAGTTAAATTCAAAATGTTCAATAAAGTGTTCTGACAATGAAGCAAATTTAAATAAAGATAAAATAAATGGCCAATAGAAATCCCAAAGTAAGATCATCATAAATAAAATTAAAAACACTGTAAACCTCCAAAAGAGCAAAAAGCAGTGTATAAGGGCCATGCACAAGCATGCACTACCATTCACAAGCATGCATGCTGAATGGATGGCTTAATCTGGAGTTCTGTGAGGGGGGTTTTGTGGTTTAACTATTATACAAACATGTGACCCAGCAAGAATATGTTTGAAAAGCTAGTCTAGACATTTAAAAGTGTTTTGATAAAATATATCTACATTTATAAAACACTTGGTCTTTTCAACAACATAGGCTAATCATGGAAAAGGGTACTTAGCAAACATCTATAAAATAAGTAAGAAAATGAAATCATACAGAGAATCTTTGGGACTATTATAAAACAATAAATAATCAAATGCCAAATGACAATGACAAGAAATTAATACTTCTCTCCACAAAGCAAACATCTCTTTCATTGCAATGGAAACTGTTCACATGAACATTTATTCATAGGTCCTTTATAACACCACATAGAATGGAAATAATGTTTAAACAAAATATAGAATGTTGGTGATGTAAAAAAAAAACTTGAGAGCAAACTGGAGCCATATGTTTTATGATTGTCATTTACTTAAAAACCATTTTGGGATAAAGTTATTTTTTTCTTGCAAATAGTTTTTAATGATAATTTCCAATTGTCTGACTCTTTGATTTTTTTAATGCTCCCATACCCCAATGTGATGCTGGAACAAAGTTTTCGCTGTTATGGATATTACTGGTTATAGTAAGCAAACCATTACTACAAATTGGAAAAGTGAGACTTCACCCACATTTAATGAATGCAGAAACATCGTACTAAACGTATCACAAACGGAAACGACAATGAGAATAGAAAGAACCACATCTTATTACAACTCATAGGTTCATAGGTTCATAGGTAGGTACTAGGCTATCGGCCCAAGGGCCTATGTAAGCCTAGCCAACAAGGTTCCATAGCTTACGCCACCCAAGAAAGTTATTTTCCTGTGTCACTGTCCAGCAGAGACACAGAAGTGATCCCTGGGGTGTATTTCCTATTTCCCATCCACTCATCAAGATTTTTCTTGAAGAGTGCTAATGAAGAACTTTGCTTGACATAGATGGGTAGCTTGTTCCAGAGTATAGGATGTCTCTGGGACAGGAATATATCCCTCCAGCATGTTCTGTTTATTGTGGTGACAAGGTTTAGGTCCCTAGAGCATGTAGCTTGGAGGGATTGGGATTTTTTTAGGTGTAGCATGTCCAACAGCTCTGGGTTTGACATAGCTTTATATGTTAGGCAGAGATCTCCTTGGAGCAGGCGATATGCTACGGAGTAAAGCTGGAGTTTTTTGAGGTGGTCAGTGTAGGGCATTTGTTTGAGGCCAGTAATCCTCTTTGTGAGGTACTTCTGTGGCCTTTCCAGCTGCTGCAGATGTCTTGTGAGGTACATTCCAAAAGGGGCTTTGTACTCTATAATGGGTCTAATGAGTGATGAGTAGAGGGGAACAATGACCTCTTTTTTCCTGGATGAGAACTCTTTTATGATGAGGTGTGCCACGTAGATGGACTTCCTGACTACTGTGGTGATGCGACTATCAAAGGAAAGACTACTGTCCACCGGGGTCCCAAGGTCACTTATCACGCATTCTGTGTTAAGTAGATTACTGCCTATGTGGTAGTTCATGGGTACAGAGTTTTTATCAAAGGGGATGACACTGCACTTTTTGGCATTGAGCTTGAGGCCATGGCTCTGACACCAGGCATCTGTCTCAGTGAGCCCCTTCTGTAGGAAGTCCATATCATTTGGGGACTTGACTATGGCTCCTAGTTTGCAGTCATCTGTGAACTTCATTAGCCAGAGGCCTTCTGTGTTAGCATGTACTTCAGAGAAGTAGATACCAAACAGGAGAGGTCCCAGGACAGAACCCTGTGGTACTCCACTTGTCACTGCTTTGAGGTCAGATTTAGAGTCTGCAACTTTTATAGTGTGGGTTCTGTCAGTGAGCCAGTTGGCAACCTATCTTGTGATGTAGGGATTTATACCTATTTTAGTGAGTTTAGCTATAATTCCAGAATGGGGGATGGTGTCAAAAGCCTTGCTGAGGTCAAGATAGACTGTGTGAACCACCTTACCCTCATCCACGGCTTTGGTGACTGCCTCAAAGAAGTCAATCAGGTTCAGGAGACATGATCTGCCTTTCACAAACCCGAACTGGGTGGGATCCAGAGTTTGGAGGTTACCAATGTCTTTGTTTATGAGTTCCATGATGATACGTTCCATGGCCTTGCAGACCAGGCTCGTCAGGCTAATAGGTCGATAGTTCCCGGGATCAGTGGTGGCTCCCCCTTTGTGGATTGGGATAACTGTTGCTGTGCGCTATGCAGTGGGCATAAAGCCTGATGCGAGGCTATTATTGAACATGGTGCTTAAGTGGGGAGCCAGTTCGTTCTGACGTTCATGTAAAACGCAGCCAGGGATGTTGTCCGGACCCATGGATGCTGTGTTTTTGGCCTTAGAGAGTGCAGCTTTTACCTGTGTAGTTGTGATTACAGAGTCTCTGCATTCTTCCTGTATACATATGGGCCCTTTAGGGGGTGAGAGGGGGGTAAAGTTAGCACTGAACTTATCTGCCAGGACGTTGGCAATATCAGTTGGTTCATGGAAGAAAGTGAATGAAATAATGGAGTGAGATGACTGTAATACCTAATGGAATGAAGGTTTAAATTTAAAAATGTGTAACACCTTTTAAACATAGACACCTTTGTAAATAGTTTGTTTATTTAGACTTTATAGTTGTTGACTGCATATAGTTGTTAACCTGGGTAGATTATGTTTTATATTGCAAAGTTATGAAATTACATTCATTTTGCAAATTCAATAAAAACATTTAAACAAAAAAAGTGTTCATAGGTTCATAGGTTCATGGGATGATACTAGGCTGTTGGCCTGGAGGCCCTTATTAGCCTAGCCAAGGATTTTGCCCATGTTCCCTTAAAGTCAGCACCTGTTTCCCCTGTCCAGTAGGGACACAGGTGGGATCCCAGGGGGTATATTTTCTGTTTCCCATCCACTTGTCCAGGTTCCTCTTAAAGAAGGCTTGAGAGGTACTCTGCTTGATGTGGAGAGGGAGTTAGTCCACAGATGGGGGTGTGGGTCTTTGAGACACAAATCTATCCAACCCACAAGTTCTGTTAATGTCATAGACCAGGTTAAGGCCTTGCATGCAGGTTATGTGAGTGAAGTTTGTCTTATGGATATGCAGCAACTCCATCAAGGCTGGGTCTGAAATGGCCCTGTATGCCAGACACAGGTCACTCCTGAGCAGTCTGTATGAGACTGAGTAGAGAGACAGGGCTTTTAGCCTATCTGTATAGGCTAGGTGTTTGAGACCCTGGATTTTCTTGGTCAGGAACCTCTGTGGTCTCTCCAACTGCTGCATGTGCTTGGCAAGGTACATGCCGAAGGGGGCATTGTACTCAATGATGGGCCTGATAAGGGAGGAGTACAGGGATGTTATGACCTCCTTGTTCCTGGATGAAATACCTTTATTTATGAAGTGGGCCATGTAGAAAGCCTTCTGTACAATGGGTGCAACGTGATGGTCCAAAGTCAGGTTGCTATCAACCTGGGTGCCCACGCCCCTCACAACTGATTGCATGCTTAGGACATTGTTATTAATGTGATAATTACTGGGGATATAATTTTCCCCAAAGGGGATAATGATGCATTTCTTGGCACTCAGTTTGAGGCCATGCTTCTGGCACCAGTCATTAGTTTGGGTAAGGCCTACTTGGAGGATGTTCACATCACTAGGGGAATTTAAGACAGCGCCCAACTTACAGTCATCTACAGACTTGGCAGCCACAGACCACTGGTTTGGCTTGCACCTCAGAAAAGTATATCACAAACAGTAGAGGCTCCAAGACCAATCCTTGGGTTACACCGCTTGTTACAGGTCTACTACTAGAGGTGGCTTCCCCTACTTTGACTGAGTGGGTTCTATCAGTGAGCCAGTTAGCTACCCATCTGGTAACATATGGGTTGATGCCTAGCTGGGAGAGTTTATCTACTATGCCAGAGTGGGGAATAGTGTCAAAGGCTTTGGCTAGGTCAAGGTAGGAGGTTTGCATGGTCTTCCCCTCATCCATGGCTTTTGTGGCTGTTTCTAATAAGTCTATCAAGTTTAACAGGCATGATCTCCCTTTCACAAAACCAAACTGTGTGGGGTCAAGCATCTGGAGGTTGCCAGTGCCCTTGTTTATAAGGTCCATGATAATGCGTTCCATGGCCTTGCAAATCAGGTTAGGCTGATGGGCCTATAATTCCCTGGGTCAGTGGACGCTCCACCTTTGTGTAGAGGGATGACAGTGGCTGTCCTCCATTCAGCTGAGATGAAGCCGGTGCTCAGGCTTTGGTTGGATAAGGTGTTTAATGGAGCTGAGAGCTCATGCCTGAGTTCATATAGGATACAGCCAGGGATGTTATCGGGTCCCATGGAGACTGTATTTTTTGCCTTTGAGAAGGCATTAAGGCCCTGCTCCCTGGTGATGAGGGGGGCAGGTGCTGGGGATGTCCTGGTTTACTGATGGGGGGGCAGTGGGGTGAAGTTTTCACTGAACCAGTCTGCCAGCAGGTTGGCTATATCTATGGCATTTGAGTATGTGGTGTTATTGACCACCAGTTCAGAGCAGATTTTGGTGTTACCTTTGAGATTGTGGACATATATGAAGAAGGCCTTGTGATTGTCCTTAGTGGATGTGGCCAATTTGGACTCAAAGTTAGCCTTAGAGGATTTCACCAGTGACCATATTTGCTTGTTCAGACAAAGGAGAGATTGCTTCCAACTTGGCACCTGCTCCTTCTTGGCCTGGACAGCAACTTTTTCCTTTTATTATTATAGAGTTTGTATTTTGCTGCTGTCCAATAGACAGGTTTACTCTTCCATGAGGAAGATGATTTGGTCCTGTCAGGTATTGCTGAGTCCATACAACTATGTAGGTGCTCATTTAGTTTTTTTGGTGTTACATTACTGCTAGTTCCAACTGAAGGGACAGTGGCTGTGAAGCTGCTTATACATGCTCTGAGGAGATTGTAGTCAGTTTTGGAAAAGTTTTTTGTTTGACCCTGAAAAAGGGAGGGGGGTCAGGGGTGATGGATGACTTCAAAAGTGATCACTTTATGGTCAGATCTTACCAAGGATGATGACACTGTAGGAGTGCTATAGTGGCTACTCATGTTGGTTAGGACCAGATCCAGGATATTTTCACCTCTCATAGGGGTGTGGACCAGCTGATCCAATGCATTGGCATTGATGAATTCAAGGACTCTCTGGGCTTTATTGTTTGGGCTAGAATAGGTCTTCCACTCTATGGTTGGGTAGTTAAAGTCACCCAGGATCAGGGTTGAGGGTTGAATCTTGATGAATTCAAGTAAGTCCAGATAGGTGGAGTGGGTGTACTGAGTCATGGTTGGGGGTCTGTAACTAGCTATTATTTGAATAGGTAATAAAACAAAAAGGCAGAAAAAAAAACTCCGAGTCCAAGGCAATAAATTGCCTTGGACTTGGAGTGTTTTTTTCTGCCTTTTTGTTTTATCAGTTTGGTTCATTTTATTAGTTTGAGTCATTATTTGAATATATGTTTTCTCAACAGTTAACTGCACTTGGAGTGTCTCCTGTGCGTCATACTGTTTGACCAGTCTAGAGGTGTGTATGTCTTTGATAAATATTGAAACTCCACATTCTTTGGATTTGTAGCCCTCCTTTTGGGGTCTGAAAGTAGGGTGGAATGAGTAACCTGGTAAGTTTGGGGTGCTCTCCATAGCTCTGAACCAGGTTTCAGTGACTAATGTCAGCATCCTCCAGGCCAAGGAATGCCTGCAATGAGTACATTTTCATGCTAAGACTCCTAGTGCTTAGCAGCATGGCCTTTAAATTTCATTTATAAGAATTTTTCATGTTGGTAATGTTGTGCTTATGACTTTGCCTAAAAAGGCACTGTGGGGGTGGCAAGAGCCTTTGTCAGAAGCCTAATGCCCAGGGGAGACAGATGAAAGCCATTTCTGGCAAAGCATCGTGGTCTGTCAGTCAAGTCCTCCCAGGCTGTCAGGTACTGGATCCCCTTAGAATGATGCCAGAAACTAAGCCAATTGTTAAAGTAATTTTCTGTTTGTATTGAGACATCATTCTGGGTGATGGTAGGATGCTGCTTAAGGCTAGGGACATACCTGCCTGGGACACACATTCAGTGAGCTCAATCATGTCTCTCTTCATATAGTCCAGAGAGGTACGTCTCAGGTCATTCACACCAACATGGACTATGACAGAGTCATAACAGTACCTGTAGTTGTGAGACTTGAGTGCGTGCGTGATATGCACCTGACAAGCAACTTACTGTGACTTTCTATTTGTCTAGCCTGGTGAGGAGCACATCTGTGTGTCTCACGACAGAGTGTCCTATGACTAATATATTGGGTTTGTGGTTGGACCTCAGAGGATGTGTGACACAGAAATGTGTACTATCTGTGATGCTTGGTGCTGTGGGTTATGATGTGCGTGTGTGTTTTTGCTTCGGAGGTCACTTTTGTTTAGGTATGTTTTTGTTGAGAACACCCACATAGGTAAGAGTATGTTACACAGATGTGGGTGGTGTTAGAGTTGTGGTGTTCATAGTGTTTGTGCAGACAACCTTCTCAGTGCCAGATGTACTGGCTTGTAACTGAGACAGCAAGTTTTGAGAGCCTCCCTCTGTATATGGAGGTTGATCAATGCAGTGTAAGTCATTAAGCAGTCTTTCTTCTGCTGGATACTGCTCATTGCAACTAAAGATGGAAGAGTCCAGTCAGTCTACACAGGAAGAAATCTGGGGTATTCCTACTGTGCTGGACACAATTACACAGCTACTGCAAACAGCTGCCAAGGAGATCAGTCATATGAAAGCCAATACCATGAAGCACGATCAGCTGATAACATCATATCAGGAAAAAAAATAAAAGCTCAGTGAAAGACTCTAGCTTCCCATGCTAAGAAACTGTCAGACTTGCAATAGCATGCCATACAGATGGTGGTTAAGTTCAATGAAACTGAAAACAGGACAAGGCATAATAATCTTTTTTTTTGGCTCACCTGAAAGAGTGATGCATATAGACACTATTCAATTTAAAAGGAAGGAATTACAAATCTTATTGGATACTGAATGTACCCCTATCATCAAGAGGACTCACTGTGTACAGTCCTGACTTTAATGACAGGGAAGATATTTTAAAACGTGCTGGAGACTTAAATACAACTATTAAAATTGGTGATCAGCAGGTAAAAATAGTACCCAGTTATAGTTTGGTGCTTTTCTAAGTGCAAGGCCTTAGCACCTTACCTAAGATGGGCATGGAATGTGGGATTTGGCATGATAGTAAGATATCCTGCTATGTTTCAATTTACTTAAGGGCATACAAGTATTTTATTTTATGTTTGCGTGGAACACTGAATGCTTTTTGAGGGGCTGGGAATCCTCATTTAAGTCAAAGTCTCTTACACTAATTCCATTAAAGTAAGGGTCAACAACACAAAAAGGAAGGAAGGAAAGACTATCTGCAGCAGACAAGGGAGAGGCAAATGAGAAAATAATATTGATTTCTGCCAGGCACTGGGGGATGGGGTGCTCTGGCAGAAGCTATTTATATCAATAGAGTCCGGTTAATCAGAATAACACTGACCTGCTTTAGTAATGATTGACTAGGATGTGAAATTTGGTGGTCCAGACGTCACCCCTGAAGAAATACAAAAAGAAACAAATTGGACAGAGGAGGGGCATACAACCCCCATCTTGGAAAAAGGGACCCTCCTAAACACCATCCAAAATTGACTAAACTGTCATTATGGGACCTTTTATTGTCAAGTGGAGCTTTGTCAACATATATTACCACATATACTCATATATACTATTTGAGCTTTGTTTCTTTCTTTCTTTCTTGTCTTTCTTTCTTTCTTTCTTGTCTTTCTTTTTTATTTTTGTCATGGACTGAAAAGGTGATGTTGGTAAGGTTATATCACCTAAGAACAGGCCATGATAGATTTTTGCATTAGGGGTAACTCTGGTTGAATGCAATGGTGTTATAATAATATACGTTTTTTTTTTTTTTTACTCAGTTCTCTTCATAAACATGCACAGTCCATCAGCAAAGAGATCAGTACATGTCAACCACCTAAGATAATGTTATGATGCCTTACTTCATTATCCCAAAGTGTTAACATGCAGAACACAAGGCCATAGATTTTGCCTTCGGTAACTGTAATAGTTATACAGGAACTGGCTGTTTTTTTTATTTCTGCAGTTGAATGATCAGACTATAAATGAAAGAAAGGGATACTTAAGTAATAGTACATGAAGATGCAGACAGGGTGAACTTGAGTAACTGCATGCTGCCCTCCTTTCAGCTGTGTGCGTATCTTGTATGATGCCTTGCATGTGGTGACTGATGATGGGAAATGCAACAAATTTTTAAATACCATTGCTATGCTTGAGGTTAGGCTTCAAATGATTTTGCAGTAAAATTTGAAAGTATTCATAAGTACAGGGTAATGATGTTATACATATGTGTCTGGTACTCCTACACTGATACCCCAATTGTGTTTAGCTGGGAGACTTATGCCTGGTAATGCTCAGCTTGGTGAACACTTTAATTTTTTAACAGCATTTATTGCTTTAACTATTAATCCATTTACTTTACTTATTTTATGGTACCTTCTTATAAACAGAGTATAATGAATGTGTATTTGACTTCACTGTAAGAGTGTTATGTGTTTTCGGAAAATCAGATATTCTAATGGGAACATACACCCATACCCATGTGCTTTACCACATGGTATTTTTACAATACTAAAACAACAAAGCAGCATAAAACCGGTTATCTCAATTTATTTACAAGAAAGTAAAAAAGAAAAATGAAGACTTATTATCGAAGTGGTGGCCAGGGACTGTTTACTGTAGCAGCATGCCTCTCAACTACTTATCACAAGGAATCTGGAAAAAGCCTAAAATAATGGAGGGACAAAGGCCCAAAACAGGGATAGATTTTAAATATTGCTCTTATATGATTAGAACGTTTCTAGAATAATTGGTTGTATGTTAACATGTGTTTTCTAAAGAGTATTAAGTCTGAAATTCAAATGAATGTCATTATTTAGAGACTTCAACCCACAGTGAGCTGTCAGAAAACCAGGCATTTTTATGAGAAATAGAATAAAAATATGAGGAGAAAATTTGGACATTTGAGAGTTATGTGTAGCAGTGCTTTCTTAGTGAAAAGAGGAGTAATAAGCTATATGCATAAATCCATAAATGGGGTGGTAAAAACAGTGCATTAGGGATAAAGCAGGAAGAGGGATTATACCTATAGTGAACCTGAATGCACAACATCTTTGGTCAATTAATTTTTATGTCCCAAATAATGAAATTATCCTCCTATAGAAAGTAGTAATAATATAAATGCAGAAACTTATACCACATAAGTAGAACATTCATTTTTGTGGGAATCTCAATATGATCAACGTATGGTTATACTGAACACGGGGGAGGGGCAGGGAGGGTGTAACAGAAAATGTAATACGACTGCTTCATTAGAGATATAGAGATAGAGATGGTTTAGAATGGAATTTAGAATTAGAAGATTGTTTAAGTAAAAACCCATGAGGCTAAGAATTTACATATTACAGCTATCAGGCAGGAAAAGCATTTAGATAAGGTATACTTTGGATATATTACAATCCTGTGATGCTAGTTGAATAAATTAACATAATCCAGCACTTGCAGATCATAACCTTGTGACAACGATGCTCAGATTTGATCAATCATACAAAAGTGCATACATCTGTAGAATGGATCCTTATGGCTTAATAACCAGGGGCATATGGAATGTCTGCAAAACTGGACAGACTCCTTTTGGAGTGACCACTCATCTGCAAAAACCAATATGACCACTACTCAGGTCAAATTTAAATCTATCCTTCTGCTCTGATGTTAACACTTGCTAAAGCATATAGGCTCAAAATGCATTTGGGGATGGAGGAAAAAGATATTAAAAGATGGAAAACAATATATAAAAACAATAATTTTAATCATTTTCTCAAAAATGTGCATCAAAATTTAATCTCTCTAAAGGTTACAGCAAAAATGAAACAATATAATCAAATTCACAGGAAAAGGGAATGGTGTGAATTATGCTACTTGGTTTTGAGGCCTTAAATCTCCCAAAATATTAGCCACGAAATGGCTAGAGTGAGCAAGTTAATTAATGACTTTGCATATTTATGATGAAAATTAGTTAACGACTGCAGATGTAGCAGCTATTAACAAGGATTTTGTAATGAAGCTAGTATCAGCTACCTCAGGTACTGAAATTAAGTGATAGAATAGGTAGAATGCAGTATATTAAGTCATAGAATTTGAAGGAAATACCTTATAAAGTACAAAAACTCCTGTTGGTAAAATGAACTAGCTAGGGCTATACATTTTTTAGCACTGGGTGAGGGCCTAGACCTATATGGCCTAATACATGACTAGTTTGAGAAGTTGGTTTTGTCCCTACTACATCAGCTCTATCTAGAAGCTGAACAGTGGGGTGAGTTTTGCCTACAGGCACAAGACGGGAGAGCCCCTCTTCCCCAAACCTCAAAAAGACAGGCTACTACCATATAGCTATATAGCCATTTCTTAACTTAATGTTGATATAAAGATACATGCCAAAATTCTAGCTAATTGAATAGAAATGTTTATGATAAAGTTTATTCCCCTTATTCACCAAGGTTTTATTAAAATGAAGAATAGGAGCCCAGACCTGATTAGATTGTGGTTGGATTTGCAAACTAGAGCCAAATGTATGGGAACTGTAACTTCAGCATACTCACAGAGTTCAAAAAGGTATTTGACTCTGTTATTTTGAAGGGTATGAGGGAGTTATTGACTGAGTATGGCTTTCCTATGGCTTTTGTAAGGAAAGGCCAGTTGTTGTACACTAAATCTACAGCCAGAATTTAAAGCAATTGTCTGTTATCCACTCCTATTCTATTATGGAGAAGCACCAGGTAAGGTTGCCCACTATCACTGTAGCTATTTATTCTATTCATGTGTGCCCTAGATACTGATTTGCATAATAATTTTACCAACCAGGGGGTTTCATATTGCTAAGAATACATACTGCCACCCTTTTTGGTTTGCTGATGACTGCTTCATATGGGTTACTGACTATGGGTTACTGACTCAGCGATGCTTTAGATAACATTCTGCATAGAAAAAATACTTTCTCATTATAGTTTGGACTATGACTCATTAAAATGAAGTCAGTACTATTTCCCTTATGAATAAAGTGAAAAAGGAATTTGGAATGTGGTAAAGTTGATCAGTTCTAATAATCCACAAATGTGTTTATACATGCATTCATCTATCTACAAGCCTGGAGGAAATTTTGATTTTAAAATGCACAGTTTACTGTGAGAGTAACAGGATATGATATCTAATAGGAGATATGAATACCTACATTTTTTTATCCAGCATCCAGGTTATGAAGATGTTTCTCTTCCTAAAATTTGTATTGTTGTGAGACATCTTCACATTACTAAAACAAAGAGAGTTATTATAATTCAGATAAATGTATTTGATTATCTGCACGAGGGCTGTAAGCCAAAAAGTTCAAAAAATGTATAAGGCACTCCAAGGTTGGGGTGGGGGGGATCAGGGTTTCACAGACATATAGAGATATGGTGTCACTTCAACAGGTAGGCAATATTGTGATCCATGACTAGTTACAAACCACTTTGTTTTGAGGCAGAATACAATCTAATCTTATAATCCACCACTCAAAAGATTAGTAACATGGCAAACAAAGTATCGGGTATAGAAGTTCGGAGAACTGTTATATAGAAGAACACTCCAAGGAAGTCCTGAAGAAGAATAAAGAGAACATTATTTAGCTGGGTAATATGATCTGAGGCAAGTGGAAACCATTAAAGGCAAAATGCTGATGCAGAATAACTGGAAGAAGGAACACATTTATCATTCTAATGATATTTGGAATTGCACCACATTTTCAATTTACCCTTACAAAATGCAAAAAAAGAGGGTTTGAATGCTATTCCCTGGTGGCAATGTCTTCAGATTCCCTCACTGTTAGGAAAGAATTTATGTGTGATGAGTAACTGATGGGCAGAACTTTTTTCCTGATTGTGATGGGCAGAATTTATTATAGAAAAGTGTAATACCAAGAATGATATGATGATAGATGATTTACCCAAGCTAAAATATTTGTGTACAACCATTAATATAAAAATGCATGACCTCATTGGTAAAATAAGAAATAAGTGGGAAAATATGACACATTGCAAACTCCCGTAGGAAAACCGGAAATAAATGCTTAAGTGGTATGTAGACACATCCCTCCCTTACTGATTGAGTCAATTTTACGTATATTAAACTGTTCCATTCCTAGCACAAAACCCCCAAGTTGTTTAAAGGGTTTAACCAAAATAGTGCCAATGGGTACTGGGAATGTGGGTTGTAGCATTTTAACTATTTTCATCTGGTATGAGAATGCCAATGGAAAAAAAGAAAATAGATGGATATCACTTTTCCCAAAAGAAGCTGTCAACTTCTGGCTTTTGGGTACTCCTCCACCAACTATAATAAAATTAAATGGTATTATTATGCTCTGGATTCATAAAAGTATTATTATCTTACTGGCTACCATAGTTATATACTGGAAAATAATAAATTCAGATTGGGAGTCCTGTTTTGTCAATCTATTTCATAGTCATGGTGTTCGGCATATTACTGTGTCTGTCTGTAGGATGTGGGTTCAATATGACTCATCATTTCTACTCCTTTCCTTCAATACTATTAAGACATGGATGTTAAACTGCTATAAATGTTAGTTAGCTGAATTATGTTCAATGATTAGCTCTCACTGTTTTTAAATTAACTATTTTTCTAACGGTAAATATCATTAGTGATAGCAAAGGTATTTAATGTATTGTTCTAAATCTGATCTACCAGTGTTTACTATGGTTCAAGGTAGATTAATTGCATGCATGTATGTTTAAGTATCTTATGTGATAGTTTCTTAAGAGACGACATGCTCTACATGCTTATTCAACGATGGCGATGTATATGAGAAGAGAAAAAAAAGCAATGAAGAAACAGGAGAAAAGCAAGTTGATGTTGAACTTGCTGAAATGCTACAGCCTGCAAGATGGGTGTTAAAAACTTGATAAAACAAATAAAAAAAAAAAACAAAAAACAAAAACAGAAAAATATATACACCTGCAAGTGGCATGTGCACTTTCAGGTTTATAGGTGTATATACTAGACATGCAAGTCAGAAGTCCATTGAGAAGCCTAGGCATCTAAATTAAAGAATAAGTGAATACGCTAGCTCCTCAATTGAGGAATGCCATGTTTCATATCGCAGATGTGAAATTTGTGATTACTCATCCAGTGGTTCAATAGTTTTGTATGTGGCTACAATGTTGGATTGCTTGTGTATAGAAGGAGCTCATTTCAAAAGCAGGCAATTTGCTGAGACAAGATTCCGTCAATAGAGCATGTTCTATTGATATGTTGGTGAGGGTTGAGGATTGTGTGTGGGTGATTATAGTACTATTTGTTTTCCATGGCTGTAGAAGATCAAGGAGGGAGCAATCCTTCGTGGTTTGAAAGATCATCACTATGGAGCTTTTATGACATGAACACAGTGAGAAGTTGTTTAGCCTATCGGTGTAGCTATGTGAATTTGTACCAGCAATTTACTTGGTCAGAAATATCTAAGATCTTTGAGGTTGTTTAGTGATGCACATACCAAAGTGTGTGGCGTTTTTTCTAATGGTCCTGATGAAGAAAGTATAGAAATGGATTAGGAGTTCTTTACTCCTAGTACTTATATCTTTGTAAATTAACTGTGTGAGGTAAAACAACTGTATTATTCATTTATTTATTATTTATTATTTATTTATTTCAGTTTGATTACAGGGGAGGTCCACTGGGCTTGGGGCCCATTTTCAGTGGAGGCCCAGGGAGAAAAGCTCCACAGAAACAACAATTTTAATTACAAGTAAGAGTTCAGACACAGATAACATAACAATTAACAGGTAGCTACAAATAGTCTACAATACTAATTTCAGATTGCTAAAATAGCAAAGGTAGTAACAGTTTCAGTTAAGTTCAGCAGGAAAAAATTGGCATATTGCATAAAAAGCAAAACATTTCTGTTTAGTAGCTTATGCAGTGAGTATTTTAGAAGAGGTGAGGAAGGAAGGAGGTTGGCCTGGGTAGGTTATGCATATAGTGCAAAAAATGCTTTAGTAGCATATACAGTTAGTATTTTAGGAGAGGTTAGAAGTGGTTAGGAAGGTATAGAGGTTAGCCAGGAGAGAAGGAGGAGGATAGTTGGACTGGTGTAGGTTGAAGAATGCAGTTGCATATCCTATTTAGATAGAGGTGAGAATAAAGTTGGGTTTTGAAGTTATTTAGGTTGTTGCAGGTTCCTAGAGAGGTGGGTAGGGCATTCCACTTTTTAGCTAGGGTAAAGGATAAGAGAAATTGACCTGCTGGGCACTTGGGTTTTTGTACTGTGATCAGGTTTTGGTGAGAAGATCTAAGGGATCTAAGGGGGTATAGGGTTGAAGGATATTGGAAAGAGCAGGATTGTTAGTAGGATGGAACACTAGTTTATGGGCTGTGGTGAGTTGGAGAAAGTTAAGATGATTGGGGAGTTCAAGCCAGTTTAGAGAGTGAAGGGAGGTGCAGTGATGAGAGGAGGATTTGGATTTAGTGGCAAATTTGGAGATTTTGTTGTAGCATTGTTCCAATTTGGAGGTAAGAGTAGATGATAGATTAGTGAGCAGAGGAGCACCATATAGTAGAGAGGGAAGGAGGTAAGTGGAAGCAAGGGGTAGCCTAGTGGAAGGAGACAGAAAGTGGTTGTTTCTATACAGTAAGCCAAGTTTTATATGTGTTTTTTTGATGTTTAGCTGGATATGAGTATTGAATTTCAGCTGGTCATCAATTGTAACACCAAGAAGTTTAGTGGAGGTTACTATCTCAGTAGTGGAGTTGTTAAGGCTGGTAATTTGGAAAGAGTTTTTATCAAGAGATGAGGATTTGGAGGTGGAGAAGAGGAGGATCTTAGTTTTGTTGACATTTAGGGAGAGGTGATTTTGGAACATCCAGTTTTCAGTGGTTGAAAATGCTGTTTGGGTTAGAGCATGGAGCTCTGTTAGGTTAGAACTTGGCAGATCAGAGTGGAATCATTAGCGTATTGCACATTTGTGGTGTTGGGGATGACTTTATGAAACTTGTTAATAAAGATATTGAATAGTAATGGGTCAAGAATGGAACCTTGAGGTACTCTGGTAGGGGTAGGAAAGAAGGTAGAGGTTACTTGGCCCCATTTCACAGCTTGGGACCTGTTTGAAAGGTAACTAGAGAACCAGGAAAGAGCTTTTTGGCTAAGGTTGAGGTTAGAGAGAGATGGTTTAGAAGGAGGGAGTGGGAGATGGTGTCAAAAGCTTTGGATAGGTCTAGTAGAACGGATGATAGTAAGTTACCGGAGTTACATACAGAGTTCACAGAATGTAGGAAGGAGAGAAGGGCAGTGTTAGTACTGTGTCCTGGGCGGAAGCCATGCTGGGTAGGAGAGAGTAGTTGGTGTTCAGTAAGGAAAGGCATGAGCTGTAGGTGGATACATTTTTCTAGGATTTTGGATACAGGGGAGAGGATGGCAATGGGATGGAAATTGGAGACATTACAATTCTTGCCCCCTTTGTGAAGTGGAAGAATGAGAGCAGAACGCCAGAGTTTGGGTACATAGGATTTGAGTAGAGACCTATTTATTAGGATGCTGATGGGTATAGCAATGGAATCAGAAGCTATCTTTAGGAAGGAGGATGGGATGTTATCAGGGGCACTGGAGCAAGGCTTTAGTTTATAGAGCAGTTTCTTTATTAGGTCAGTGGGTATGGGTTTGAGGTCAAAAGTGGGGGGTGAAAATGGAAAGGAGGGTAGATTTGGAGGGGTTGTTGTTGGTGAAAATCTTGGTTAGTTGGGCAATGGAAGATGTGAAGAAGGAATTGAATAGTGAGGCAATTTCTGGTTCAGATTTGCTGGTGTCAGGACAGGGGTTGTTTTTTGTACCTGGTCTAAGGAGGGAGTTAATGGAGTTCCAGAATTGTTTGGGATTTCTTGTGTGGTTTCCTTGTAGTTTGATGTAGTAAAACCTTTTATCGGTAATGACTAGTTTTTTGGCAAGGTTTTTTAGTTGTTTAAACTTAAGGAACATTTCAGGCTGTTTGTGTTTAAGGTAGGCTTTCCAGGTTTTATCCCTTTGAAGCATACTCTTTTTTGTCTCATTGGTGAGCCAAGGGGTGGTTTTATTTTGATTCTTTTTCTTCTTATTGGAGCTTGGGAGTTAAGGACAGTTAAGAATGTAGAATTGAAATAGTCAACAGCTTCATCCAGAGGCAGTGTTTTTAGGGGGTTCCAGTTAGTTAGCTTAAGGGAGTTAGAGAAAAAACTTTGATTAAAATTAGTTAGGTTATGAGTTTAAATAAAGTGGTGAGAGAGAGGGGAGGTGGGAGTGGCTCGAATGGAGAAGGCAGGGAGGTGGTCTCCTAATGGGTCAGGATTGACACCAGATTTTATAAGTTTGTTATGAAGCGATACTAGTATCCAGTCAAGTATGGTGCCAGGGGGGTTAGTTTTGTTAGGTCTAGTAATGGAGTTAGTAAGTTAAGTGAAGTTGAATAGGGTGATAGCTATGGAGGGATTAGGGTCACTGATTTTTCCCCAGTCAATGTTTACATCTCCCAAAATAAAGGTTTCTAGTTTAATGTTAGATGAGGACCAGGAGAGGATGTCTTCCAAAGTATTGGTATTGTTACCAGGAGGAATGTAGAGGGAAATAATACAGATGCTTTTGTGGTTGTTTATTTTTAGTATGCCAATAACTAGTTCAGCATTTTTAAAAGAGGGGATAATGTTAGGGTATGGGGTCATAGTTGGGAGGTTAGAGTAGATTAAAGCAACTCCACCTCCTCTTCTATTAGTGCAGTCGGATCGTAGAGAATGAAATCCTGGAGGTAGGAATTCAGAGTCATTAATGTGAGGTTTTAACCAGGTTTCATAGATGGCTGCTATGTCTGGGGAGTTATGGGTGAGCCAGGCATGTAAGAGTGCTAATTTATTTTTTAAGCTTCGTGCATTGATTGTGAAGAACTTGAGGTTTTTATTAGTAGTTTTGTTGATGGTGCAAGGCTGATTTGTAGGAGAGAAGTTTGGACCTGGATTGGGGTGTATGTCGCCAGCTAAATGAAGGCAAGTATAATTGGGGATACGTTTATTAGATTTGTATTTTGATAGATGACATTGGTAGTGAGTTGGTTTAAGTTTGTAGTTGTTGTTAGAGATTGGAAAAAGTTTTATTTTTAAGAGAAGGAGAGGGTGGTAGGGAACTAAAGATGCTGCGATGTTGTGGAAGTGGGATGTATGGTGATGCAGGGGAGTCAAAGTGGGAGAGAGCACATAGAAGTCAGTATAGGAGGTTAAATGGTATAGAGATAGTAGAAGCAAGATGAAGGGAGAGAAGAGAAGGACTTTGGAAGGAAGGCTGAGCATGGTAATGGTAGATAGATAGTATTAATAGAGAAGGCGATGTGAGATTGTGTGTTGGGGTGTGGTGGAGAGCAGTAGGTAGGATGGAGTAAGTGGGAGGGTGGAAGGTATATCCTGACTGGCTGGAGAAGAGGGAAGGCCTAATAGTAAGGTGTATCCTGATTGTCTAGAGAAGAGGGTAGGACTAATAGTAAGGTATAACCTGATTGGATGGAGAATAGGGTGGGACTATTGGGCAAGGGATAAATCTAGAACCACTGGGGGCGGGTGGAAATTGGGGGCAGGGTAGGGGAGCGGAGTGAGCTCGCAGGGTGAACGGAGCAGGATGAGCCAAGAAGGCGGGAAGGCCCAAAAACAATCAGTGACCTGAGGCAGGAGAAGGAGAACTACTGCAAGGGTGCAGGTATATGTATTACAAACTTTATTTTGTACTAAAAATCTTAGTTTCTTAATTGTGTAGGGGAAAACTTACTAATAAAACAAGTATATGTGTGTGGATAGATAAAAGTACAGCTTTCTTGGTGAGGGGCAGAGACGCTTTCTAAAACAAATATATATGTGTGGAGAGATAAAATTACAGCTTTCTTTCTTGGTGAGGGGCAGAGACACTTTCTAGGTAGAGTTAGTTAGTGGAGAGTAAGAGGGAAGGTTTTGCTGGACTTATTATTAGGAGTATGCTGCCACCTAGTGGAAAAAAGAGGGAGGTGCACTTGGAGGAGAAGAGGTTCCACTTAGAAATTCGGTGTATAGAGATTAGATAGAGGTAATTATGGGGAGTAGACTGTAAACCAAGGATGGGGTTGGGGGGGGGCTGTGCAATGACCACTGATAAGCTGCTTTCACACATACCAAGGTAGAATGCTGCTCAATTAAAGTAGATGCTAGAAAAACATATGTAAGACAGATTACATACACTGAGTCACTTTAGGGAGATAGGGTCCAGTAAACAATATAAATCAAACAGACTGTCCACTGCTGTCTTCTCTTTGAAATGAAGGATATTCCGGTTGGCAGTGAAGAAGGGGAAAACACCCTGGGGAGCAGACTGAGTCTCTTTAGGGAGATAGGGTCCCAGTAACTTAATATAAATCAAGCAGACTGTCCACCACCATCTTCTCTTTGAAAGGAAGGATATTCTGGTTGGCAGTGAAGAAGGGGAAAACACCTTGGGGAGCGGACTGAGTCTCTTTAGGGAGATAGGGTCCCAGTAAACTTAATATAAATCAAGCAGACTGTCCACCTCCGTCTTCTCTTTGAAAGGAAGGATATTCTGGTTGGCAGTGAAGAAGGGTAAAACACCTTGGGGAGTGGACTGAGTCTCTTTAAGGAGATAGGGTCCCAGTAATCTTAATATAAATCAAGCAGACTGTCCACCGCCATCTTCTCTTTGAAAGGAAGGATATTCTGGTTGGCAGTGAAGAAGGGGAAAACACCTTGGGGAGCGGCGAGAAATGAGAGCAGCAGCCTAGACACAGGGCCAAATGTATGACTACAAACTAGACACAATGCTGTAAAGAAAGTATCCAGATCTCTCATGAATGAGTCAGTCTTAAAGGGAGAGTCATTGATATGGCATAAAGAGAAGAATTCTTGCTTGTCAACTAAAATGCAACTTTTTTGGCATTAAGCTAAAGCTCATGGTCATTGCACCCGGCATTACTCCAAATGTCCTTTAATGGAGAATGTGTGTATTGTTTAGGTTAACATATGATGGCACCCAGTTCACAGTCACTGGCAAACATAGTGAACTGCAGCCCATTGTCATACGACTTAAAATCAGAAAAATAGATTCAGAATAATAAGAGACTCAGTTCAGTGTCTTGTGGAATTTCACTAGTGACATGTTTTTTTTTTTTTTATTTTGTAGTATTTCTACCCCTTACTGTGTGAGTCCTATTAATGAGCCAGTTGGATAGCCAGTGAACAATGGAAGTATTCATGTTGACTTATTTTTCTGATAATACCTACATGGAGAATTTTATCAAAGACTTTAGGTTGCTCCATGTGCAGCATGCGAACATATCCTTGATTTGTGTGACCCTTTCAAAGACAGTTTTTACAGTGAGTAGACAAAATGTATGTTTAGCAAAGCCGGATTGTTTTGGATCCAGGGGCAAAAGATTGCTTAAATCATTATTTATGAGCTCTGCTGGGTTATGTTCAATGACCATACAAGTAAAACCAATGAGAATTATGAATTTGTAATTACTAGACTGTGTGGTGGGTCCATGCTTATGCAGCAATACCATTGAGCCAGGTCTCCGAGATTCAGGTATGCTGCTGATTGAGAGGCTGAAGTTAAAAAGGTTAAAGAAGGGGTAGAGTAAAACTATATTTGGCAATTACCAGAACACAGCCAAGTACGCTGTCCGGTCTCTTGGATATGATTTAAGTCTTTCATATAGGTGATAGAACTTGATCAAGACAGATAACAGGAAATTCGGAGTTAGGTTGTTAATGGGTGAATTAAAGGTTGAGGTGAAGGGATAAAAATTCAGCTGAAATTTTTAACAAGGATGTTGTTGATGGCCTGAGGATCCAGTGTAAGCAAAGCTGTTGTATTTTAATTTATAGGAAACTACATGTTACTTCAAGATTATTCTAAATAAAGTTGAAGAAAACTTTGTGGCTGCATTGATGGAACAGCACTTTTATTTCTTAGACAGACTTATATTTTTAATAAAACACACTGGACAGTTTTTCTAGCCAATTTAATCCCCTTTATAGTGAGACAGAGAGGCTATCTTATATAAAGCAACTAGTGTTCTCCTTTTGGGGTACAATTTGTTTATATAATAATTCCACAATAATGGTTTGGAAGTGGTGGGAACAGGTGCCTCAGAAGTAAATGCTAGGATAGGAATAGAATTTGAATCAAACACAGCAGCTTAGGCAAGAGGTCCAGCAGAAAGGAGCTACAATGCAGTTT